>NC_139608.1:26104639-26277166 GCF_964270895.1 Podarcis filfolensis | reverse complement strand
GCAAGGAGCTGCAGTTCTTCTAGACAAATGGAATCTGCACTGTCCAAATTATATAACTGTGTTGCAAGAAGGGTGTTCTCTGTTGCAGCTCCTGAGTTGTGAAACAGAAGTGGGTCTGGCGTCTTCATTCTACAGCTGAATTCTGGAGACATAACTCCATACCCTGGCTTTTGATGCCTGAGGTGTATATTTTTGGGGCCCACCTTATTTCTGACATTGTAGGTTGTTTTAAACTGGTTTTAACATTGCATTTTAATTGTTGTACTTGAGGGGAAGGGCAGGTTCATCATCATCATCATCTGTCTGTCTGCTGAGGACAGTAAAGCCAACACTTCATAATTTGTTGTTAAATGGAAAAACCCTCAGCCATTGCATCCTTATAATAACTCAGGAAAAGAATTTCTAAGGAGTAATAGCATCTTCTGAATGCTTAGGAAGTATGATTTATGCCAGAAGAGAACAGAGAGTGGGAGAGCAACAGTGAGCCAAGAACATTTTCGTGGCTATGCCAAAACAGAGTGCAAAAGAAATAGAAAGAGAGGAAGAAGGGAGCAGGGAGCCAATGACTAGGAATAAGAAGAGTTGAGAGCAAAGATGCAGAGCTTTTTATCCATCTGTGAGGCTATATATGTTGCACTGAAGACAGGTACAAGCTGTCTACACATGTACAAACATTTGTTGATGCACACAGTCCAACTATTGTGTATACACATGGTATGCTCATTGAACATTGCACGTGAATAACAAAACAAGTGCACAGCTCAACAAATTGCATACACTGATACAGATGGTACAGTATACTCATTGAATGTAAGAAGTGAACATTCGTTAAGTCATCCGAGATGGATGGAGAAGGGGGAATCTTCTGTGGTGAGTTTAAGTGTTCCAGACTGCCTGAGGTCCTCTGGATAAAAACATGTCCAAAAAATTTACTCACCTTGGCAGAAGATGGGAATAGGGTTGTTTGAATGTAAAGGGGATGTCTGTCTTCTTCTGATGGATTGTTACTCAGATATATGGAAATAATTTGGCTCAAGGACATCACAAACAAGTAATCAAGCATTGTAAATCTATCTGCAAGGCATGTTATACCTGAGCAATTTGAGGAGTAAAATGAGGGGCATTGTCACTCTCAAAGTTCATAATGTTTGAGAAAGAATGGGGCTTTTCATAGAACTTAAAATCTGTTAGTTCCTCAGCTCAGTGGTATGTCAGAAAGAAATATCCAAATAGTTAAGAGCATACACACACTTATGCAATTAGACCTATATGGAAAATACAGGATTTTCTCCATCAGACAGCATATCTCAGGACCACTGTTGCAACTTCAAACTTGTAAAAGAGATACCAGCACAAATGAAACTAAGATACACTAGCTAACGAAATCAACATTCTGAAAGTGAAAATTTTTTTTATTGAGCAATCATACTGATTTCTTCACACAAAGTTCATAGGGAGGTTATACAAAAATTGACTGAACATTTGTTCTGATTTGCTTGTGGGGAGGTTATATAATGTTGCACCAAGCAATTGTTATCCCACACCACCTGGGCCATTTTCCAGTCACTTTCTCTACTGCAAGTTTGTTCTACAAGAACACCAAAACCACTTTTATTGCACAACCTGAATTTTCCAGTAGATGATATCTTACCTACAAAATGGCCCGAGTCTAGACGTACTCTACTGAGTACCTGAAGTTTAGGCTTTTAGTTTAAGGGTTTGTTACAGTTGTTCCATACTCCAGTCTCCAGCTACTTCACTTTACAGTATAAGGCTTGCAGAAGCAACTGTTACAAGGGCAGAGGCTGCTTAAGAGTCACGACCTCTGTGGTGCTTAGAGAGAAGAGTAAGAGTTAGAAAGAATATAATTAAGGAGGGACTCCTGCAGCTTCTCCCCAGTGAACAAACAATGGGGCTCTTCTGTGCTTAAGAGAGGATTGTCTCCTTCCCATATTTTCATGATGCTTTGTGGCACTTGGATTGCACTAGATAAAGAAAATAGAAGTAAACTTTCATTTTAATGGACCTGGTTTCCATATACTGTCCTTAAGATTGCTGCCTTCCACTTGAATAATTCCCCCCACACCATGTTTAAAAGACTGCTTTCTTTCCCTTTTTTCCTCATGTTGTAGCTCTTGCTTCTGTCATTTACTGATACTGTACTTAAACACTTTTTTATAAACTTTTTATAAAGTAGACATCATTTGGTCTACATGATTGTCCACAGTAGTCTGTTTTCATTGGCATTTTTTAAAAGAATCTTTTGTTAGTTTTCAATTTGATTTAAAGCATAACTTGTTTTCCACATAGATCACTTACCAGGTTGACACAAAGTTAATTAGTATGTTATACAAAAGAGAAAATACCTCTCGCGCTATTATAAAACATGAAAGTGATTTTCCATGCTGAATAAAAGTAAAAGCTGCTTCCATTAAACTACTTTTCATTCTGTCTCATTTAGTCAAATATGAAAGGATGATATATTATTAGCCTGCTGAACTAAATGAAAATTTTAGTATATAGGTTTTTTAAAAGCCTTTAAGAGACAAGGTAAGGCTCTTACAGAGTCACTCCTGCTACAAAAACCATGGAAACTGTCAATTAAGACTTCTGGATTTTCTTTAGGCCACACAAACAGTAACAACATCATTCAGTCTTACATATTGTTCTTGCTTACCACTTGGGCTTCATGCACCACCACTTGAGCTGGATCTGCCTGCTCCAGCCCCCTTCCTGGGCTGCTTGGCGACAACACTGAATTTCACATCCATGCTAAATAAACATTTAATTCACAGTTGCCACAGGCATTTCATCCAATGGGGGGGGGCAGTAAAAACAAGTTGGCTTCTTGGTTGGTTGATAATGCCAAAAAGCTGGAAACCATTTCTCGTTATTTCCAATATGCAAAGACCACAGCGGGGTTTGAAGTGTAAGAAAACAACAGAATATATTAAGAAACATGTTAGAGAGGATGAAATTACATAAGACGGAAACTTAATATGCAATTGTATGTAATTTGGGTTATAAACATCGGTGCTGGGGGAGCGGGAAGTCACTAGTTTTGTTGAATTTGAATATAATTGTTGAGTAACAAGTGAAATTATCTAGATGGAAAAAAATTAAAATATAGATAGAAAGAGACAGATGGAGATAGAGATAGATAGTGCTATGCCCTGGGATAGCCTCTGTCCAGGAGCCAATCAACAACCTTTCTACGACACAGACCAGAGTGAAGACTTGCTCCGCCTGGGCTATATAGTCATGCTTAGGTCCTGGTTTCAACAATGTAGTCTCTGGGTTCCCCATCCTTGTTTGGTTAGAACTAGCCTTGCTGTGGACAGAACTTGGTCACTAGTTAGCAGTGTTGGGAAGGAATTTGACTTACAGCCACGATGGGTTTAGGACTGTGAGGCTTTCACCTTGCCCATGAAATCTTATTTCCAGTCTGTTTAGGTCACTGATCCTGAAATATCACTGGTCTGGAGTAGCAGATGACAATATCTGTCCCTTTGAGCAGACCCCTACAGCCCTTAGGGCAAGTGCTGTAGGGTAGTTCAATGGTAGAGCATCTGTTTTGCATGCAGAAGCTCCCAGATTAAAGTCCCTGGCATTTCCAGGTAGCTCTGGGAGAGAGTCTTGTCTGAAATTCTAGAGAACTGCTGCCAGTCAGTGTAGACAGGCTGAGCTAGGTTGACTAATAGTTTGACTCAGTTTGAGGTAGCTTCCTATATCCCTATGTCAGCACCTATCAGAAAATGGTGGCTTTTGAAGGGCCCAAACAGGCATTTTCATCCCTCATCAGAACCCTTCACAGAACATAGAATCTGAGCATATTTGTTGTTTAGTCGTTTAGTCGTGTCCGACTCTTCGTGACCCCATGGACCAGAGCACGCCAGGCACTCCTGTCTTCCACTGCCTCCCGCAGCGGAGCATATGGTCTGAGCATATGGTCTTAGTTAAATTTAATTATAACAGAAGAACATAGTTTTTTTTGTTTTTTTAATGCTTGGGAGAGGGGTAATCTGAAGAAGTGAAGTATGAGGTGATAAAGTGCCTACCATATATCTGCCCCCAAACTTTCCCTTCTGAACATGGAAAATAATATATGCTCAGATATCAAAAAGAAAAGACTTTTTGGTGGTGGCTCCACATCTGTGGAATGATCTCTCCTGGGAAGGGCATCTCACACTAAACATATATTCTTTTAGACATCAGGTTAAACCCTCCTTTACGTCAGGCTTTTAGAAGTTGGTGAACACATTTTAACGACGCTGTTAGAATTGCCTTGATGCTTCTCTTTATTTTTCTGTTTTTATATTACTTTGTTTTTGTAAACCACCCTGTGACCATTTTTGGCAAAGGGTATTATTGAAATATTTCAATAACAAATATTCTGTGTAAGAAATTTGATGAGGGATGGTGAAGAATAAAGGAAAGTAAATACTGCTGAATTGTTCAGAAAAAGCAATAAACAGCTGACAATGCTTCTTCTTTTTGCCACTTTCTTATCAGGTCCCCCCACCACACACCCGTTCCGCAAAATGTTGATTGATTGTTGACAATATTGGCTGTGCCACCTTTTACTGAGTATGAGAATGAAAACCATTTCATTATCAAGATTGATGAAAGACTTGAAGTTAAGGGACTTCCTAGATGAAGTAAAGCATGTTTTAGATGACTATTATCAAAAGTTACTGTTTCTTCATAAAATGCCAAGATCCCCCCCCCCCTTTTTAAGTTCCAAAATTATTTCTTGTGAGTAAAATGTCAGACTAGAAGTCTGGAAAGCTTCCATAATCTTTTTAACTAGCTTCTCCCACCCGCCCCTTTTTGTTCTCTGTGAATGACGCAAGCTTGTTAATAGGTTTTTAAATATAATCTTCTCACCTCTCAGTTTAGTACACCAGGACCCAGCTAGCATATATCATCAGCCTAGACTGTTTCTGGGTTCAGTAAGAGTATGTGGGCTGAGACTCTGCCCCAACCAATCTGCCCCACACTTACAGGCAGGGACATCCTTACTGATGTAACACTGAATGTACATAGGAGGAGGGGTGATGCCTGCTGCCATTACATTGTCCTCCGGACATAATCATTGCATGCAGGACACAAAACAACTGCTATAAGTAAGTGGTAATGCAATGTGGCCCTCAAGGTCTGCCTATCTGGCCCTCAGGACACTTCCCAGGATACACCTCTCACTGGTCCTGCTTCACATCTTTCTTAGCGTGTTTTGTCTGTGAACTTGAATGTGCCTTTTGCGTGCCCAAATGGAAGTGTGTGTGTGTGTGTGTGTGTGTGTGTGTGTGTGTGTGTAGAAGCTAGCTTACTGTACAGAGGTAAACTTTGCATTAATTGCTCCACCCACTTTTGTCTTTGGTCCCTCCCACCATTGGCATGCGGCCTTCAGAAAGCTGCCCTACAGCGTAGCGTGCAGACGCCAGAGGGGCTGTGGTCCCGGGTGCAAATCTGCAGGGGTGCCTGGTTGCTTCTGCCAGGACCTCTACCCTGCCCCAGCAAAAGTGGCAGGCTTGCAGTGAGTAGGCACAGAGAGAACAAGGCGGGCAGGGGGCACCCCCACTGCAGGCATCAGGAGGATTCAACTGCCAAGGGCCAA
This sequence comes from Podarcis filfolensis, assembly GCF_964270895.1. Taxonomy (NCBI): domain Eukaryota; kingdom Metazoa; phylum Chordata; class Lepidosauria; order Squamata; family Lacertidae; genus Podarcis; species Podarcis filfolensis. Next base: position 26,271,549 of record NC_139608.1, on the reverse strand, counting down.
GAATGACTGGCTAGGCTTTCCCCTGCACTGGTGGGCAGATGGCACGGCACGGCCCTGCTTGGCTCTTGTGGGGGCACTCTGGCAGCACTGGCTGCTTGCTTGCCCCAGGCGCTGGCAACCCACGCTATGCCACTGCCTGCCCTTAAGAAAATGCAGTTCTCAGGCTGAAAATGAATCCTCATCCCTGTTATAAAAGATTACTGTATGAACTTATATGGCTGCATCCAATGGTAGCATTAGGCTAGCAGAACCGCTTATGCTCATTCAAGGCAACACACCCAGTTTTGCCAGATTCCCCCCTCCCCTTTTCCCATCTACTAAATTGAATGCAAAGCTGGATTTCTTGGATCAAAATATATATTTGGTATCAAATTCCTTCATGTAGAAACTGGCTATTTTGGCACTGTGGCTGATAGCTACCTCCCATTGCTTGCAAATCAAGTGTGCCACTAAAATAAAATGATTCTTACATGGTGTGATCTCAGCCAATGAGAAGACCTGTTTTTTTTTTAATCTTTCTAATGTCTTTTTAATAACCAAAAGTGCTTGATCCCCAGGAATTCTTGCATAGAGGGATCTCAAGCCCACATAGTCGCCCAAATGTGATCTTGATATGCAGTGTCAGTTCATTCTATCTTGCTATTACGAATAATCACAGGTAGAGGATATTTAGGGTGTAAAAGAGTTTTAATAATAATACAAAATCTGCACACTGGGACAGGAGCACGAAGGCTGAATTATTACCTGAAACAAAGGAGAAGGAATGCCTTTATGAATCTTGAGTGAAACATGAAAGACAGGTAACTTGGCAGTGCAAACATTTGTTCAGAAAATGAAATGTAGCCTTTTGTGAACTTTTGTGTATCATAATCAAACACTGAAAGAAATGCAAATGACCAAAAAAACCTGTACATGTTCACAGACCCACCACACGTGAAACAGAGTGCCTCTAACCCTCTCCAGCGATGTGGTGGCTGAGAAGCTTCTATTAATATGGTACAAGTTTACTTGCATTAAGTGTCATCTCTGTAAAGGCTTCAGGTGGGTTTCGCTGATTGCTGCTGGAATGGATTAAAGAGGTTTCTTGAGCCATAGTGCATCCCATTGCATTTCTGACATCTGCAGAGCTGCTTAGAGGTTTTCTTACAATCTGGGATAGGGGCTAAAAGCTGTGTGGGAGGCAGATAATAGGCTCTCAGATCCTAGATTTGTTGAGCAGCAGAATTTGGTTGACAGCTTGTATGTGGGAAGGGGCAGCAATAGCGGGAGTTGGAGATGACATAAAGTTGTGAGCCTGCAGGATGAAAGAGACAGTGTTACCTTCGAAAGGGACAGAGATATATGGGGATGGAAAAGAAATTAGGTTGCACATTGGTGACTTTGAGATTGGATTACTGTAATGTGGGGTTTCTATTGTGCTTGATCCAGAAGTGTGCAGTTGGTGAGAATTGCTGCAGCCTGGGTGTTGACAGGAGTAAACCCTGTCAAGATATAGCACATCTACTTAGAGATCTTCATTGATGTGTCTCAAACTCTTTTTAGCTTATTGCTGATTTTAAATATTGCTGGAATCTTTTTGAATACCTGTTTCCAATTATCTTTTATTGATAATTTTAACGTGTAGGCTTTTTTGTTTTTGCTTTTTTGTAAACCGCTTTGAGATGTTCTTACAATCAAGTGGTATATAAAATTTGTCCAATAACTAAATAAAAGGGACTAAGTGCCTTACTTTTTTGATTTTATTTGCCCTTCTGATGTCCCCCCCCCATTAATATGTTTTATTTATTTTAATGTACCCTGCCCTAAGATGCTCCATGAATGACAGGTTAGAAATACTTTTAATAAACAAACATGCACAAATAAATAAAATCTTCCTAATTGCAAAATAATTCACAAGCGTAAATTGTTTTTGCTGTGTGCTATTTTGTTACCCATACTCTCAACCCTGGAGGAGATACCTTGGGTTCTCAGTTGTTTTAACCTGTTAAACACACTGTGCTTTAATTCATAGACTGAACGTGTTTATGGTGTCTAGCATCACCATAGCTTTTTCTTCCCAAGGCTGCATGAAGGAAAAATCCAATTAAAGTAATAAAACACTAGCTTTCCATATGATGGATAACCTGCTGGCTTCCTCATTCCTTATTCTAGTTCTTGCTCTTGATCTTGACAAACAATAAGACAAAAATGTGTCTTAATTTGTGGAGCACAACTGGAAGAGGGGAGTAATGAAACTGCTGCCATAATTCTGCTGCAAGCTATTGCTATGCTTCATCAATTTCTGAGCTGTCCGCTTCCATTTACAGTGTGTTGAAACTTGCACTACACTCCCAAACGTGTTTACTCATAAGTAAGTCTCACTGAATTTACCGAGGCATACTCCCTAGGTGTGCCCTTTGGTCTGCAGCCTCAATGTCAATGAAAGCTACTTAAACATTAGCTACCTATTGTTCCATAACAATATAGCATTATTAATATATTTGTGCAGGTCTGCAATATCTGTTTTAAAACCAAGTTGTTTTCTTCACACTGAATATTAGAAGGGGAAAGTAATCTTGTTGATCCCCACACTGGTTTGGGCAGATTGGTTTCAATCACTGCACTCATACCCATGCAACTACAGACATGCCTTAGATGATTGGCCAATAGCAAATGTGCCTTCACAATTAGAAAGGTGTTTCATACTTCAGTAATGGTAATCTTCAGTACCTTTAATCAGGTTCAAAAGGCAATGTTTCAGAATGGTTGTAATATGAATCCATTTGGTTAATGTTCCAGCAGCTGCCTTCTGCATTACTTGAAGCTTCCAGGTCCTTTTCAGGGACATCCAAATGTAGAATTCATTACAGAGGTTACCCAGCTGTGAGTCATGCCCACACCATTAAGCTGGGTTTATTGGAAAGATTTGGGATACAGAGTTGCTTTTCACTTCACTTGGTGTCTGAGTTTCTTTTATTTCAGATGAAAATCAGTCCAAAGCAATCAAACCACCATACTTCAAGGACTGCCTCTTTCCTTTTGAACCTACACAGACCCTGAGATCATTTTCTGAGGCCCTTCTTCAAATGCCTCCTCTACGAGACAGCAGCAGCAGCAACAACAACAACTTTTGAAACATTCTCAATGTGCCTGGGTAACCTGCTATTTAAAAGGTTGATTTCTGCTTTGTTAATTCTGCTTGCTGTACAGTCAGAAGAATTTCATAGAATAGCAGATGGTTGGGAAAGTAGTGAAGAACATTATTTTTACTGATAAAATAACAATAGGAGTCTTTACTTTCTCTCTCACTAATTAGTCCTTCAATCTTTATGATGGAATTAAGAGAATGCATGAAAGAACACTATAATACTCTGATAATAGAGTATTGTAGCATTCTCTTAAGAAGTTATTGATTTTGAATGTGCAAAAAGTCCTTTAATACGTTTTATTCTTGCTATTTTGTGGGTGCTTGCTTTGCAGCAGAAAAAAAAATCTCAGGGCTCTTACATTGCAGTTTGCAAGGTAATGGAATATCTGGGGAATTCCTTGTGTAGACACTGACAATGAGTTCCTGAGATTTTGGAGGTTTTGGAGGCTCCGAGCTAATGGCGCTCTCAGTTGACACCATGGACCCTCGTGATGGTTCCTGACACTCATATCCACCATTTACTAAGTTCAGGCTGACTATGGTGGGGCTGGCAATGGCATTGGTTCAGGATCTGTTAGCTTCTTGAAACTTCAGATTGGAAACCTGAAACACTATCACAGTATGCTTGCTGGAGAATGCCATGTGGGTTGACCAGTGTAGAAGGGTCCAGCATGGTGCTGACCAAAAGATTAGAATAGGAGGTCTAACCTGAAGGGAGTGGTGCCCTGTCCAGCCCACCCAAGATTGGGCTGGGAAGTTGTGCAACTTCTCAAGACCTGCTGTGAGTGTCCCTCTTATGTTTTGATCCTTTTTTTCCAAAAAAAATTATTAGTTTTCCAAATTTATAACAAACAGATAAAAAAGAACATCAAAAAACAAACAAACATTTATCTTAACTGTAATAATTCCACTTTTGTTAACATTGTCAAGTAACTTCCTCAAATTCCTCTGGCTGAGTTTCGATATCAATCATTGTAGCAGTTTTTCAAAACAATTTTCACATAAAATTTACTTAGTCAATTAACATCTTTCTTTCTTTTCATTTTAACTTTAAACATATTATTCTATAACACCACATATTTAAATCCTAGGCCTATCTGATATTCACAAGTATTTCTATTTAAATTATCTTAACGTATTTAGCTAAATAGTCTTTAAATTTATTCCATTCCTCTTGGTACTCCTCCTCCTTCTGGTCACGGACTCTTCCGGTAAGGTCAGCTAGCTCCCAAAAGTCCATCATCTTCATCTGGCATTCCTCCACTGTTGGTACTTCTTGTAGTTTCCAGTTTGGGGCCAACAAAATTCTAGCTGCGGTTGTTTTTGTGGCATACAAAAACAATCTAACATCTTTCTTGGGCAATTCCAGACCTATTATTCCAAGTAGAAAGGCCTCTGGTTTTTTAATAAATGTATATTTCAACATTTTTTTTCCAATTCATTATAAATTTTTCCCCAGAAGTCTTTCACCTTGGGACATTTCCACCACATATGGTAAAAGGTACCTTCTTTTTCTTTGCATTTCCAACATAGATTATCACTCTTGTGATAAATCTTTGCTAATTTTACCAGAGTTAAGTACCATCTATACATCATTTGCATAACATGTTCCTTTAACAGCGTACATGCAGTAGACTTGACCCCTTTTCTCCACAACCTTTCCCAGTCTCTTATGTTTTGATTCTGACCAATGCCATTTCTGCCTGAGTTGTGATAAACTGCTGTGTAGAATGCTTAACAATCACATGCTTTCTACTGAGAGAAAGGGGGAAACCTCCCAAATGAAGAACAATCGTGGTTGAGAGTAAAATTTCTTTCCACCCTTGAAAACCAGCAACCTTCCATCATTGCCTCAGTAAAACTCTAAAAACTCTAAAAACAAAGGAGGGAGGGCTAGGGAAACTGCCATTTGATGTAGTGAAAGATAGGCTAATGATGGAGCCAGCCAGCCCTTTTAAAGGACCACTGTCCTTCCCCCTCCTGAAATCCCACCCAGCTGTATGATATACAGAAGCTCCACAAGATCTCAAGTGGGGCATCAGTACCCCCTCCGCTGGCCATGGAGCTACCTGCAACACCCCACAATCTGACTTCTGCCTGTCATTTGGCCAGGCCATTGTTTTTATCAATCCCCATATGCAGAAAGATAGGGAAGATAGGAATGGGGTGCAAGAACGGTGAAGCACTGCACTAACTTGCACTACAGTCTGTACTTGGTAAATAAAAAAATAGATCAATGGAGGGTTTTGATGCAAACATGACACAGTGATTTGGCACTTCAATATCTAGGGAGACATTTAAAGGACACCCTCGCCTCAAGAACCATTGCATGTTTAAATACAACTCCCCCCCCCCAAACACTGGGAATCATAATTTCATACCAATAATATCCATGTTGGTTTAAGTATCATAAAGGGCAAAAGCTGCCAAAAAGTTGTAAAGTGCAAAGACAGAGAAGGAAACTGATGAGTATTTACCATGAATTTAAAAAAGATGAACATTTTAGGGAACATTTAAATGGCAGAATGGCCTTTTAAAGGTTACAGTAAGCCTCTTTCCATGAGACTAGACAGGGTGATTTTTATATTTTAACTAGTTATAATGAGGGTTTGTGAAAGCAATAGAGAGGCATTTCCTAATGAATGCATTGAAAGCGTCTACCAAGAAACCCAATCCTTTTTAATTGGATCACATGGTTTTCATTGAATATCTAATTGTCTGACAGTAAGATGCACAAAATGTCATTTCTCAAATGGGTCACAAGATCTTCCCTTGAGTTTTCTGTGCTTGCAATGATCAATAACTATAGGCATGGAATAATTCTGAAACTGGCAGTCGCAGGAAAAGAGATCAACCTGCGTGACAGACAGACTAGGCTTGAGCCAGATATAGTCATGTTAGAGTAGACCCATTAAAATCAATGGCATGTTAAGGTCTATTAATTCAATGGGTCTGTTTTAAATTTGAATCCAACCCAGTGTTGCTTGATTGTTGCGTGATGTGTCCAACATCCTTTTCTCGTGCTTCATATGTACATGAGGCATTTAGGACACTTGAAGCGCCTCCTAACAGAAAGGGCAATGCCTATTTTCACTCATTTCCCCTCTCTCTGAAGGCACCGGCTTGCTCTCAATAGGCAGGGAGTTCCATAGTATAAGTGGGGTCACACTAAATGATTGAGTTCTTACAAATGTGGAACATATTATGTGGCACTTGATAATGGTGAGAGGAAAAGTCATATAAAATAAGCATGCAACAATTGCCTTGTAATTATTTAAATCCTGCCCATAGGAGTCCCACATTTTGCTCTTCGCATTCTTTCCTCAAATGCTGAGCTACTCCATTAATCTCACTGTGTGGCTGTGAAGGTCATAGGTGCAGGGAAGTCTCTGAGCTGAGCTGCACCTCATAATTTATGAGTCTGCATGTGGAAAAAGACCCACAGTGTGACAGATGAAGTTCATCCTAATGAGAATGAGACAGCAAGAGAGCAGCCCACCATCCATACACTTGAGAAATGTTGATTATGGAATTGATTAGAGTCTAGTCAGCAGTAATCATGTGCGAGGGATATTTGCATTGTTGGTGCTTCACTGGAATCAAACTCTCCAGCCCCTTCTTCACATACAAAGATATTTGGTTTTCCTTCAGACGCTGCTATGCATACCGAATTTAAATCAAATGTGATTGATTGGCACGGAAATGGTTTCAAAGAACACAAGACAGTCACTGCAATAGGGAAATATGTGGAGCGGTTGGCTCAGGAGACAGTAATCTGTGTAGATAAGATAGATATGTAACTGTGAAGACTGCACATTTTCTATCCGCAGCAACTGATGACAGGGGAAACATTTTAAAAATGAATGCTGTGTCTTGCTGTGGAAATTCAGAATTTTAAGTTTGTCCCTGCTTTTACTTTATTTAGGTTTCACTTAATTCTATACTCCTTTTGCATAAATTTTGTTTATTCTGACAACTGTTGAAATAGATTGGCCAGTGAAATCTATATTTACTGCTTGTAGGTAATTTTATATTATATTATATATATGTTGCAATGCTTCCATAAGGATATGAAGTTCTAGTTGTTAAACTGTTGCTTTGTGCTGATCTGATGACTAGCTACAAATCAGTGAATCTGATCTAATCACTGCATTCAAACTGCATTAAGGTGCTCATATAAAAGCAACAGACTGACTTTAAGATCCTAAATCCTCTGCTCCTCTCCCACTGTCGTTATAAAGTAAACAAGGAAAGTTTACTTGGACAGAACTGGTGAGGCCTAGCCTCCCCCAACCTTGGGATTCCAGGTGTTTCAGAGAATGGCCGTGGCTCAGTGGTAGAGCATCTGCCTTGGCTGCCGAGGTCCCAGATTCAATACCCAACATCTCTAGGTAGGATTGTTCCCTGCCCAAAAGTCCAGAAAGCCATTGCTGGTCAAAGTAGACGATGCTGAGCTACATGGACCAAGAGTCATGACTCAGTAAAGGCAGCTTCCTGTGTTCCTGACCCTTAACTATGCTTTCAGGGGATGTTGGGGGCTATAATCCAATAACATTCATGGATTGAAGGCTGGGGAAGGCTGCTATAATCACACTGTACAGAGGATTATGCTGCCTTCTGAAGACTCTGCTGCCACGCTACCGCATTTCAGATAAATTGCTTAATTATACTGCTATTGAGCAAGAGGGGGGGCGGCAGCTGCCATCCCCTCCCTGATGCCATAAAATGTTTTAAAATTAATACCCAGAGCAAAAATTGGTTTGTCAACATAAGATTTAGCGTTTTAATGCTTCTCGGTGAGGTTACATTAATATTTAAAATACTCATTTTATTTTCACGTCAAGTAAGTGGGTGGATAAGACTCAGATGGTCTTGTCATGGTTTTTTTCCTAAATGTTGTGTTAGAAGCCATCAGTTGCACTCAGTACAGGCAAGGCAGGCCACATTGCCTTGCAGAGATGAAACCATACCAAGGTACTCATGAACCACCAGTTGTATTTTTTTTAAGGTGCTTGATGAGGATGACTTGCATTTAACTATTAAAAATGTGAATATGATGAACAGGCGTTGCATAAAGAAACACTTATCAGGAAATCGGCATTGGCCATATTTTTCCAATTCATTGTGCATTCAGTGGCAAAACTGAGTTTGCTGCCACATAATGTATAAAATAATCCAATCTCTTATATGGAATAGGGAGGGAGGGATCAGTCTATTCCTGGCCCATGTTGACTTCATTCCTTTATAAGCCAGTGCCACCTCTTTCCCACATTAATCTGCATTTTTAAAAAAGAAATAAACCATACAGAAATTCATATTTAAATATGTATTTTTCCAAAATGCATATTTAAATACATATTTTATCCCCATATCACTTTTCTAAATACATTTGATCGTAGAACACACAGCTGACACATTTTGATACTTTAAAAAAACCCAAGTGGTATTGCAAAATTCAGAAGAGTGTGAAATCCAAAATATAATTACCTTTTGAGCCACACATTAGACCTTGGAGGTGCAGCACAGGTAACTTTACCTTGGAACTCACACAACTTGAATTCCTCAAGCATCCCTAATAGAGACATGAACACAAGCCATTAATACTTCAGCTTCCACCACAATAATGTTGTCTTTGGTAGCATAACAGCTTATTACTCCTTGTTGTGCTATTGCTTCAATACTGATCCAGGGAGACAAATACACCTACTAAATCATTACCACCCTACACTATGTAGGTGTTTTGAGGAAGTCTCCTTGCAACATTCTGACAAGCCCTGACACCGTTTTGTTTAGAAATGTGATGAGATAACAGCATGAAGCTGGTAAAACTACAGGGTGTGGGTGACGCTGAATATTAATCAAAAGTGAGGTTTTTTTTAAAAAAAAAATGTTCCCTTTCTTTTCTTTCTTTTTTACAAAGTTACTTCTTCTGCAGAAATTATGATGTGCTTGAGGGATCCAATTGTACTGAACCCCCAACAACTACACCTTTGCAGAACATCACCATGCAAACACAGCATCCATCACTGCAGCGACGCTGCTGCAAGCTTCGCAAGCAACATTTCCCTCTGAGCAAGGCTGCAAATGAAGAAGCACCAATAGCTGTTTGGAAACTGATTTAGAGTTAACAGGGGGGTCATTTGTGCTATGCCACAGAACACAAAACACTCTCTACAGTCAACATTTTACAAGTGGCCACATTTCTGGCTGATATATTTTACAGAATCTGTGTCTTGCCACTCCCTGTATTTAAAAGGCAGAGGGCATGATAGTTGTGATTCAGTTTCACTCTCTTGTCAAGAAAAAATAAGACAAGCCTTCTGGATCAGGTCAGTTGCCCATCTAGTCCAGAATCTTCTTCTCACAGTGGCCAACCAGCTACCCAGCCACAAGAGCGCTGTCCCCTCTTGAGGTTTCCAGCAACTGGTATTCAGAAACATTGCTGCCTTTGACCATAGAAGCAGGGCAGAGCCATCATGGCTAGTGTCCATTGGTAGCCCTCTCCTCCACAAACCTATCTAATCCTCTTTTAAAGCTATCCAAGTTGGCGACCATCACTGCTTCCTGCAAACAAGTTCCAAAGGAGACACACAATGTAATCCCAAACATGTCTAATCAGAAGTGAGCCCTACTGGGTCTTACACCCAGATGAGTGTCCTGCACCCATGGATCTGTGAGTTTTGACTTCTGAGTAGACATGTATGGAATTGTGCTTTGGTGTCTGTTAAAAACATGCACATAGTTCAAACTGTTCCCCATACATATGCTCAAGGGCCAATGTAATATATAAAAAGGAACTATAGGACATATGCAGCTGATCACTGACCTAAAGGTAGCAATAGCTTATCATGGTGGAGAGAGAGAGAAAAGTTTAGATATACTATGAGCCTCATTTGGCTGTGAGAACAAAGATATTTGATAGTAGAAGTCAATTTTCCAGTACTAGCAAGCATATTGGGTTGGCTCTAGTCTAAGGTAGCAATCATGTTTAGGTCCCCCTGGGATCAATAGAGTACTGACTAATTTCTCATGGGACCCAAGTATAACTAGCATAGGGTGGATCTAGCCGCTTGTGTTTCCAAGCTGGACCACCTCACTGAAGTTCCTCAGGGCTACTCATGACGTGGGATGGGAACGGGAAAAATGGGGGTGGTTAGGAAGCTTCCTGTTCCCTACTGCAGCAGCTGCTTCTCTAGCCCCTCCTACAAGCAATATATGCCCATGGGAAGTTAGTTTGTGAACTAGAAGGGAAGGTCTGCACATCAGCTTCAGCCAATGCAGAGCATGAATGGGTGCAATGGTTCCAGAATTTGCTTCTGCGGGTTGTAGCGTCATTTGAGCAAGACTTCCACTCAGGACAACCACACCAGTGAAAAGAGGGAAGATGTCCTATAGCCTTCAGTGTCACCTCCCACACTGCTCCAGAAGGTCCACCCAACATTCTAGAGTAGATATTTGAGAGACATAAGGAGTTGTAAGAGGAAGCAGAAGCAGCAACAAAATGCCTCCCCACTCCCATAACACCAACAGGATTCTCCTACTGGATCAGAAGCCCTTCATTAATGCATAGAGCCAGTGCTTTTTTTCTGGGGGGGACGCAGGGGTATGCATACCCCTAAACATTTTGTGAATCTAAGTTTGGCCTCATTGAGGGGCAGTATTTCAATATGAGTAGGAAAATGAGAGTACCCCTAAACATTTTTTTTGGGGGGGGAGCACTGGATGGAGCCCTTCTGTCTGCAAGAGGCAAAATAACTCTGGATCCAACCCAGTATCTGTGCCCTTGGCATACATGTGACATATATTTGCTCAGTCTTCTCCTTCAATTGGGGAGATTTGTCTGTCTTTTCTTTAAGTTCAGGTAATAAAGTATGCTAATTGCAGATTGCTAAGTACTCTCAACAAATCGCCCTCTTGCAGCATACCTTTAGCCAATAAAGAAATGGCTTGTGAGTCTTTGACAAAGAAAACAAGAGCTAGTTGTAAGAGTTGTGTAATGATGTCATAAATTAAACCAAGAGCCTGTTACAGTTAATAACCTGCAAAGGGCAAAGGTATTTGGGCAGTGTGCATTGATCTAGACCTTGTAGCAAGCGCTAACAGGGTGAGAAGTGCTTTTTACTGTCTTTTGTTGAAAGAAATACAGTTTGCCAAGCAAAGAGGGGTCACTTTGTTTTCTTCGTGTTTTAATTTTTACAGCCAGCGACTCCTTTCTGAATAAATAATGTGCCATTTCCGGATGACATAAGCTAACAATTATTGAAGATGCTAGAAGACAATGCTAATGTATTTCATGCCTCAAAGGCTACAGCTGCTTGAAATGTATGTCAATCAATCAATCAATCTCTCTCCCCCTCCCCTCTGCTGTCATTGATATAATAACTGCAGCCAGTATACAGTTAATATAAGCATTCCTTTTCTTCTCTCCTCCTTTGATACATTTATGGTCTGTATTGATTACTTTAATGTTCCTTTGTGATCACTTTGTTTAGGTAATATTCTGAAAGCTACTGTCTTGCACTCCCTCCTCATATATTTTTTTCCTAATACTGTAGATTGTATAAAAATATAACCGTTATTTCAGGCAATTTAACACATTTCATAGGCATTTGAATTAGAATGGCCCTTTGTGTTGCCATAATTGACATCTCATAGTTAGAAGCTGGCACAATGGAGCTGAAACAGTGAAAATATTTGCCTTTCACAGCCTGTCAGTTCTGTCCTGAATTCTTCAGTACAATAAGTTGGTCACAGCACAATCCCCAGTGGAGAACAGGCCCTATTAGAAAATGGTCACAGTTTATTGGAGAACATGCCTCTGTGGTCAGGGTCATCGAAAGCTTCAATGAATGGTAGCATATGTAGTGAGTGAATTGCTTCTGAAACCCCAAACCGCAAGGATGGAGTGCTTTGAGGGTCAGGGTTTTTCTATCACAGGCAGTGTCACCTCCATGAGAACTATTTGAAAGAGAGGCTGTCTTCATTTAAAAGGCACCAGTTTCCCTATCTCTTTGACCTTTACCTGGATGAGTAGTTATAAAAAAACAAATTCTGTAAGCAACATAAAGGTGTGGATACTGCTGCCTTAAAAATGGACTGGTTGCAAATATATCAATTGGGGACAGGCCTAGATCAAAGCAACGAGAGACCTTCATCTAAAAGATGGTGGGAGGCCCAAACTTCATCATCATTGTCAGGGAACTGCCATCGGAGCCCAAGGGAGAGGGAGGGCTCCAGAGGGGTTCCGGAGAGCGTCCCGGGAGGGAGAGAAGCAGCCCATCTTCTGGGGAAGGAATTCAGCGTAGCACCAGTGGAGAAGGTGCTCCATGACTCCTCGCCAGAGACCAGCGGGGAGAGCACGGGTCCTCCGCTGCCCACACCCTCCCTGCACAGAAGGCTTCCACGCAGGGAGAGTAGGAGGCGACTAGGCGTCAAAGAGCTTCTTTGCTGGAAGAAGTTCAAGAAACGCCCACTGACGGATTCTGCCAGCGATTGAGACAGCCACGGGTGAGTGGCTGTCCGGACAGAAAGGGTTCACCCAGGTAACCTAGCCAGGTGTGGCATCGATTTACGCACGAGCAACCCCTAGAACCATTACAATCATCATCATCATCCACCACCTGGCTGGGTTGCCCCTGATCATGCACTTGATAATGAGATACAAAACCTCATTCTCTTCTTTAACCACTCAATGAAAGTAGAACACTGCTGAAAATTTAGCATTGATTAAAATATAGTGTGATGGGATGATGAGCTGCTTGTGCGCAAAATTCTTAGTCCCTCAGAGTTTGGCTAAGTCCACAAACCTCTGTCTGTAACGGAGCTCCTTAAGCATGGCTCCGTCAGTCGCTGGTAGAATCCGACAGTGGGCGTTTACGGAATTTCCTCCAGCATAAAAGCTCCTTAACGGAAACGCGCCATCTGGACTCTCGGCGCGACAGTTTCCGGCGAGGAGTGGGTATCCCTATAGGAGGTCCTGAAACCTCCCCACTGTTTTCGCTGGAAGTGTCTCTGAGCCATCCCTCCGACTCACTTTCCCTTGGAGCTCCTTCTCTCCCCCTGCTGGTCCCCTCCTCAGCTGATAAGTCTCTCCCAACCTCTGTGAGCCCTTTCACTTCCTGTTCTTCCGATGGCAGTTCCCTGACATATAGTTTATAAATTTATAAGCTTACAGAAATATGGAATAAGACATACACACAGGAGATTCATAGGGGAACCATAGCTATGTTATAACATTATAATATATACAAAGTCAGAACAGTTTCTTTCAAGCTCTTTTGGATGCAAATTTACCAACCATATCATTAAAATCAGTAAATTGCAGTTTATCTCTTTTTTTTCTCTGCAGTGAATGCTTAGATCAGACAACTGATCTTGGTACACTGTTGACAGTAGATCATTCTTTATCCCTTTTAGTCTAGAAAATGATCTTTCACCAGTACAGTTTGTAACCATTAAACCAGGAACAACCTGAAAATTGTTTCCACATTTGGAAAAGCTGTCTGAATTTTCTCCTGGGATATTATTTGGTACATATCTTGGTAGCTGAAATTGTCTTTTTGTTTCATATACAGGTCGAAGTGTTGGAGTTCATTGACTAGGCTAAAGTCAACATGCTTTGGATGCCATTGTGAATCGGTTCCATTCTTCAATATGAAATGAAATGTTCTGTTCTGCATGTCTTGAACCACTGGAATATAGACATGTAGTTCAGAATGTCTAAGAACCATCCCAGAGCATGCTTTGCTCAGTCACCCTACACATCAGTATGGCAAAAGATTCTGAAATGGTGATGAGGCTGATGGAGAATGGAGTCACATTATGGGCTCCTTCCACATGCCCTCAATCTCCCCAAATTACTAAAGTGGCATAGGAGAGACACATGGTACAGTTGATCACACACCACTAAGGTAAGAAAGTTAGGGATCTTTGTATCTATATGTTAGAGCAGAAGTGGGGAATCTCAGGCTCAGGGACCAATGCCACTCTACAGTGAGCTCTGTCTGGCCCCTGGGATTCTTCCTAAGCCATTACCCTTCCTTAGGTCACACTTCTCACCAGCCCTGTTCCATGCCTTCCTCAAGAGCTCTTCCCTAGGTGGAATGTGTTTCGACTTGTGATAATGCCTCTTCCTTGGCCGGGTAGAGCAAGCAGGGGTGTGTGTGTTTGTGTGTAGAAAATGGATGGCAAGTGAGATTGGGTGAATGTTGTGTTTGAAATTTTATTTTATACTTATATTAGTAATGCACTCTGTTTTTATGCATTTTATATTTTGTCTATGGATATGGATACTGTTTGTGTATTTCAACATGGTCCTTTTTTGTGTCTATAGACACACTTATTTATCACCTACTGTGAATTGCTTCAATATCTTTTAGATAGTAAGCAGTATATAAATGGAAATAGTAGATAAATAAAATAAAATACAAACATGTAGCTGGAATGCAGCCTTGCTCCACCCATTTTTGTCTTTCGTCCCACCCACAACTGGCATGCAGCCCTCAAAGGTTCTCCACAAGGAAGGATGGTCCTTGAATTGATTAAGGTTCCCTGATCCTGTTTTACAGGGTAAATAAATAATTGCCAGGCTTCACTGCCTGTCTTTGAGAAGCATGATAAGAATGATAAAGCTGATAAAACTAGACCAAATACCATCACTGAGGTAGAAAGGAACATTAGAGTAAGGGGAGCATGGGAATATTGACTGAATTCATACAGAGATAGTTACGTAGATCATAAGGAAAAGTTGATGCAAGATTTATATAAAATGTCAATAACATGGTTGATTGATTGATTGCAACTTCCTTTGGTGTTATTAAGCCTTTATCTCAGATTTCCATTCATTTCTTTTATGCCTGCCCACTGTCAAGTGAGCTGTTACAGTATGTGTGAGAGTAGTTGAATTAGAAGGGGAGAAATAAGTGCTATACAACAAAGTTTTGACAAAACAGGAAATAAAGCAAGCCAGGGACTACTTTCTCTGTCTGTTTGAGTTGTACTGGAATTATAAGGACTAATTTGCTTCCTCCCTACTTACTGATGGTGTCTCCCACCTCATTTTCCTAGATAGCCTTGTAACTAAAATCTCCACCATTGTTTAGAACTACCATTTCTTCTCAGTTCCTTCCATCCCTGCTTTACTCAAACGTCTTCTTCATTTTAAACCATCACTGTTGCCTACTCAGTGTCTCTCCCTTCTGGCTCCCATGTCATGGCTACTGCAACTAGCCACCCTGACTTAGTGAAAATCCAGTTTTGGGATGAGACACTACAAATATTCCAGTGGGGGCTATGCTCTGACTTCATTCCATTCCAGGATTCTGATGAAACACTGCTAGTCCTTCACAGTGGCATCCTTACTTTTATATATATATATAGCAAGAAACATATGGGCTGTGTGTGTAGATCATTGGGTAACTGAACACCATCCCCCCTCTGACCTGTTTTATTGTGGTTATTTTTATTCAGCTAAATATAGAAGCATGCTGATCACCATCAAACATGACAACTAGTTTGCATACTATTTCCTACACAGAAGTACATTCCATTAACAAAATTTAAAATGTTTGAATCAGCTCAGCCATGTGTATATATTTGTCCTGCTCATGGGGGCGGTTCACTTGCTAATTTCTGCAGTCTTCAACAAGTACAGCTGTACCTTGGATCCCAAATGCCTTGCGAGTCGAACGTTTTGGCTCCCGAATACTGCAAACCTAGAAGTGAGTGTTCCGGTTTGCAAATGTTCTTAAGAACCCGAACGTCCGATGTGACTTCTGTGGCTTCCTATTGGCTGCTGGAGCTTCCTGCAGCCAATCGGAAGCCGCGCCTTGGTTTCCGAACGTTTTGGAAGTTGAACAGACTTCCGGAACGGATTCTGTTCGGCTTCCGAGGTACCACTGTAATGCCCTTGCACCAGTCCACTTCACAAAAACATGAAGATTTTGTGTGATACGTTTACATCAAGGGAGAGCGTAACATTAAAATATAGCAGAAATAATCTGTATTGACAGTCATATTGAGACAAAGTTATCTGCAGTAAAGCAATGGCAAGTCAACCTTAAAATAAAGCTAATGAAGATTCGTAACCACCTTGAAAGGTACTCTCCAAGATAAGATAATGTAACACAATTGCATCTATTAATCTTCATACTGCAGGGTTACAGGGAGAAGTGGGAGTGAGAGGGGAGAAATAGGATTCTTTATTATGACAGTAGAAAGAGGACAATTCCTTTCATGTCAAGGACAATCCACAAGTGTCAGCAAGTGTAGACTCTGACCCTTCATCTATTGTATAGGCAAATTAAGAGACAATCTGTTTCTCATCATCAATACCTAGCAATTGGCTTAATGAGTTGTATTGTTGCTGTAGAGCTGCAGGAAGCTGCAGAATTTAAATGGGGTTAATTCCTTTGAAGAGTGAAACTGAGTAATACTTTGCCTCGGAAAGTCATAAGCTCATTGGCAGCGGGGTGGGGGGAGAAAATCCATTTGACCCTAGAAAGGTCAGTGGAGATATTCTCATTCATACCAGGAAAAGAAAAGGCCTATGCGGTTTCTACTAGACACAGCATTTTTCAGCTACTTTCTGATGCACCAACTTTTCCTCTGCATCTGAACCAAAAGCTGGTTTTATAAACCTACTGAGGTTTAATTTTGATCAGTGCCTCATCAGCATTGCATTATTTATGATTTTGTTCTTAATTATATTATAATAAAGCATTTCCATATATATATAGTCTAGTAGGTAATGAATTATGCAACTAGTTTGGCACACCCAGGAAGATTTGGAGGAACTGCTACAGAAGCATTTTTATACATGTAACATTCCACCTGGGCAAGTTATGGGGTGGTGCCTGATACCCTTTCCCCTAACTTTACAAGCTCAGCTTAACATGTGCCGTCTTTGGCATATGTGGTGCCGGGGTGCAAAAAACTGCCCAGCTCCCCCTCCCGGCAAAAGCCCTTTTTTAAGGACGGCAGCTAAGAGTTGTTGAGCTTTCTTTGGGGGGGGCACAACTCTCTCCCATGCCACTGTGGAAGGAGAGCAACCCCTGCTGAGGCTTGGGAGGGAAGCTGTGCACCTCGTGTGAGCAGCGTACATGTGCTGGGTGCGCAACAGGGCGGAGCCAGCCAGCTACCTCAGCACTCGCAACAAAGAAGCCTGTGGCGCTCCGGGAGGCTCTGCTTCACTCAGCAACGGCAATCAGCTGGCCTGGCTCTTCAATCCCCAGGCTCCAAATTTTGGCCCCGAACTCTCGGCCTGGTGCCCCTGAGAGCCCATGTCTGGTGCCCCGCACCCCTAGCTCCTATGGGTAAGACGGCCCTGCATACATCCCACGTATCTTCAGCTGTATGACTCTTCCCAATCTGGGAAAATTGGGTTCCCAAAGTGTGGGGGAAGCTCTATGTGCACACACACATGCACGTACCATGTGCACACCCAACTGGCTGCACCCTGGCTATAAAATGTTAAAAGAGAAGACGAAAGCATGTGTATCAGCCCTGGCATACGCATCCCAGCCTCAGTGCTGACATAAGACCTGTTTGACACTCCCCCATCCTTCTCTGCTCTCTGAGTGGCCATTTGTGCCCCATGGGCTGTGAGGGCCTCAGTTTCAGCCCAAAGGTCCTGTCCTACTTGACTCCACCCCCCAAAAAAAATTCTCTCTGTCCTTCACTTCCTCACTTCATCCAAATATCATTATTGTATCAGTTGAGCTCTATAGCCAGGCAAAAGAACTGCAGGAGTAGGCAGAGCTGGGGCAGTGAGGTTGTATTTTGGGGATAAGTGTGGCCTGGAGAAAGTTCTAAAGGGTGGACAGATGTGTTAGGTATCATTCATCACGAAACAGGAAAAGGGTGCAGATAACCTTAAGGACGTTTTCTATGAGTTCTGGGTGTGGTTTTCCCAGCTAATTAGGCACAGCTGGTGATGTGTATAAATAGAGAAGAAGTTGTAGTTTGCAACTGCCTGCAGAAAGAGAACATCCACATGCTTTGTGTTTGTTGCTTGTATAGCCATAATAAAACTCTTGTATTTTACCTTCACTCTCCAGGATGTCTGGCTCAAGGTCAGCAATCATACTACCTGGGGTGTACGAGACATCCATATCTTTCTGGTATAATTCCTCTGTGTATTCTTGCCACCTCTTCTTGATGTCTTCTGCTTCTGTTAGGTCCTTACCACTTTTGTCCTTTATTATGGTAATCTTTGTACGAAATGCTCCTTTCATATCTCCAATTTTCTTGAACAGATCTCTGGTTTTTCCCATTCTATTGTTTTCCTCTATTTCTTTGCATTGCTCGTTTAAGAAGGCCTTCTTGTCTCTCCTTGCTATTTTTTGGAACTCTGCACACGACTAAACGACTAAATAACAACAACAATTTTACCTTAGTCTCGTGGTTGCGTCGTCTGCCACCAGGGAAAATTCACCTCCAATAAGATAGGCCTGATAGTTGCATTTGACCCCTGAGCCTGAGGTTCACCTCTCCTGCTGTAGTCATTCATCTGGGAGTAGGTCCTGCTCAAATCATTGGGACTTGCTTCTGAGTCGCCATGCCATGTGCAGTTAATAATTTTCACTATTTTTAAACAGGAGATAGGTGTAATATTTAACAGGAATTTCTCAAGCTAGAGCTTACACGTTAGCACAGCGTGGTCACAGTTTTTGCTAAATCTGCAACCCGACTTGAGAAAAAGTCTGTGCCCCTCAATTTTGAAGAAAAGTGACTTTTGGCAGTGAACCTGGACTTTGCCTATTGAAGAGATTCCTTTTAAAAGGATTTACCATTTCAGAGTGACTCTTCCAAGCCCACAAAATGCAACACTCCTTTTTTAAAAAATATACACAGAGGCAACTGATGGTCGTGAATGAATTATAAAAATGACAACTACCATGCAGAGAGGAGGTCTGGAAAGACAATGGCATCTGAGAGAATAGCAAGTACAATGCTTGCAGTGTTAAGTCTCTAATAATTCAGGGCTATTCTGATTCAATTCTTTCTTTTATTTTACTGGAGCTATTAAACTCCACATTGAACTAATAGCAGCTTCTTTTGATCTTCGCCTTTGGTTCTCTCCTTTTCTTCTGCCTTTGATAGGCTTTGTTTCAACCAGCTGGACTGGATAAAAACAAAGCTGGAATAGAACCAAAGAAACAGCAAGACAAATATGAATTTTAAACCGAAGGAACAGTTCAGTAGTAAAGGTGAGTAAAGTCAGCACGCCAAGTGTGGAAGAGAGAGTAGAAAGGAAACCAGAGACACTGAGGATGAGAACACAGGGCCGAATTCAGTCCTGCCTACACTGACAGTGGTTTTCCAATTTTTCAAACAGCAGTTTCTCCCAGGTCAACATGGAGATATTGAGGACTGAACCTAAGACTTTTCTCATGCAAAGCTCTGCCACAGAGCTATAAGCACTGGGATTCCTTTGTTCCTGCTCTCCCCCTTGTTTGGGAAAGGGTCATAGGTCAGTGACAAGGAATCTGCTTTGCTTGCAGGAAGTCCCAGGTTTGACCTGAGCATCTTCATGTAGAAATAGAGGACACTCCTGTCTGAAATCCTAGAGAACAATGGTAAATCAGTGTACACAGTACAAAAGTAGGAGTGGCCAGTTGTGTAAGGCTACACATATGGAATTTTCCAGAAGGAAGTGGTGGAAATTTGACTTCTGCCGTTTCATTTTCAAGTGTAAATGAAGGAATCAATTCTAAGGACATGTTTTATAGAATATAAGAAGGTGGGTAAAAACATACTGATCTGATAAACACTCTATGGTAAACCGGAAGTGGATTCACCTTTCAACCCAGAGTTCTTTTTTAAATAGCCAGCTAATTTGATACAAGGGATGCAGGTGGCACTGTGGGTTAAACCACAGAGTCTAGGACTTGCCAATCAGAAGGTTGGTGGTTCGAATCCCCGCGATGGGGTGAGCTCCCGTTGCTCGGTCCCTGCTCCTGCCAACCTAGCAGTTTGAAAGCACATCAAAGTACAAGTAGATAAATAGGTACTGCTCCGGCGGGAAGGTAAATGGCGTTTCCGTGCACTGCTCTGGTTCGCCAGAAGTGGCTTAGTCATGCTGGCCACATAACCCGGAAGCTGTACACCAGCTCCCTCGGCCGATAAAGCAAGATGAGCGCTGCAACCCCAGAGTCGGTCGCGACTAGACCTAATGGTCAGGGGTCCCTTTACCTTTACCTTAATTTGATACAACAAATATTCCATTATCCAAGCTCCTGGTTCAGTTTTTGGCTATTCATTTCCATATGTATCAGAGTGGTTTTGATACAATTACAGGTGCAAATATTTGGAAGCTATTTGTTGCCCATTTCCCCAAGAAAATATAAGTGAGTCGTAGCAGGTTTTATTAAATTTCAGTGCTATAATGACACAACGGGTGCTAGCTTCTACTCAGAGCTAAGAAGTGGGGGAGGGTGCTTTTGAAGAAGACTTTTTGTCAAATTTAATTCACTGCCTCAAAAGATGGGTGATTCAGCAGCTTTTTCAAACTATAGGCAGGTAGAAAGCTTTTTTTTTTTTTGGATGATATCTTTTTTATTTTGACTTCTGAGCCTTGCTCCTAAAAGTTTTCTCTATAATGTTTTGCTCAGAAAGAAAACAAAGCAAGAAAGATCCAGAAACAATTCACATGAGACCAATTTGTGTGGGTGGACAGTGTGTATCAGTTTTGTTTTTACACCAGCAAGGTAAGAACAGAACCAGTCATTCCCACTAACTGTTTTTCCCGCCGCAGAATCCATCATTAAATTTATTGGAAGCTATGGGTCCTGCTCATCATTACATAAAAACAGAACACACATTTTTTGGGCCATATGTGTTTGGACTGGTAGAGAATAATAGAATAGTAGAGTTTGAAGAAACCTCCAAGAATTATCTAGTCCAACCCCCTGCAACGCAGGAATCACAGCTAAGGAATACCTGACAGATGGCTATCTAAACCCTCATGGAGCACATGGAGACATCTGAAGGCAGCCCTGTTTAGGGAAGCTTTTAATGTTTAATAGGTTATTGTGTTTTAATATTCTGTTGGAAGCAGCCCAGAGTGGCTGGGGAAACCCAGCCAGATGGAAGGGGGTATAAATTATTATTATTATTATTATTATTATTATTATTATTATTATTATTATTATTTTCCTCGTATAGCTTAGTTTCCAGGACCTTTATCATCCTGGTTGTCCTCCTCTGCACATGTTCCAGCATGTCAATAGCCAGAACTGGACACAGTACTCTAGGTGGGCTTCCCCAGTGAATGCCTCCCACCACTCATCTACATCCAGCCAGTCCATGGCAGCCAGACACTCTCGCCTCCACAAGGTATGGTGTATGTAGTGTACTCTGCCAGTGAGCCATCCACAACTTTCGACTAGCAATGCTGATGTGATGCTTCCAGTATCATTCCTTTGAATGCCAGTTTCTGGAGAGCAGGAGAGAACTTTGGCCCACAAGCCCTGTTTGTGGTCTTCCCTTATGCAACTAGTTGGCTACTGTTGTAAAGATGACCCTTTGGACTGATCTAGCAGCAGTCCTGGCTTACAATCCCTTGTATGTCCACCAAAAATCTTCTGCAAGGGGCTTGGGGAGGGATTCTGGGGAAGCAGGGAATTGGCATAAATTGGCTGCCGATCCCTCCACCAGTGGGGAATCCTTTGCTGGATCAAAAGTCTTCCATCGGTGGAAGGAACCATTTTGTTCATGGCAGGCTATGTTTTTATAGTCAGAGTTAATATCCGAACACACACTGTGTTCAAAGCTGTGTCGTCCTGGCATGCACATCAGTCAGTGTCAGTCTTCAGTGTCATAGCTGTTCCGTAATCTGGATTAATTGCTGATTGATATTTAATAACAAGAACAGCATCAATCTGAATTTTGCAATTTGTTCCCCCTCCCCAGTATGTTCATGGGTGAAGAGAAAAGGCATGGCATTCAGAGGATGTTATTTGCATGCCTCTTGCTCTCTGCTTCCCATCTAAAATAAATGCTGTTCATGACACTGTCTCCAGTTGTGACATTCTTGAGTTTTTGCCCAGTCAGCTGCTCTACATTTTTCACTCACTAATTGACACATTACTTTCATGGTTTGCTGTTGGTATATGTTGCTGTTCACTCAGGATGGCATTTCTGCCAGTTTTAGCTTAAAAGTCACTTGAGTCTTCCTTGCTTGTACAGTTCTTCAATATCTATGGCTTATTCACTTTAGTTATTTTTCTGTAAAAGCAAAACAACTATCAAAACTATGACAATAAATAAACAGAGCGGCTGAGACAACCCAGTAAGATGGGCAGGGTACCAATATAATAATAATAATAATAATAATAATAATAATAATAATAATAACAACAACAACAACAACAATAACAACAACAACAACAACAACAACAACAACAACAACAACAATAATACACATTGACCTTTATTCATCAACAACTTTTTTTAAGGGGAAAGAAACACCTGAGGTGATATTTTTGCTAAAGATGAGTCCCACCTTTCCAGGAAGAAAATGTTTGGTAGAAGGGTGCTCCAAATTTCACCAAGAACATGACAGAAAATTTGGGGAAACCCATTTTTGTTCAGCTCTAGATTATTTTTTTTGAAAACCCCTATAATTGGAATATTATTGATTACAGTAAATATAGATTGGATTTCAACAGATTGCTTGATCAAGTTTTGGTCAATAGTGTTTCCCCCCCTAAAAATGGCTTCCATCTTTTTTACTTTTCCCAATGCAAGACTCAGTGTAACATGTGCACTTGAAACGATGGGTTTGAATCATCCTAAGCATACAACTTTTTGTATTTTCATTCAGGTTTTTAATTCAGGCCTTGTAGATGGTATTTCACTCTAGGATACTAATTTCACAATGATAGCTGGCTGGCATATGACCAGTTCCATTTTGTCCTTTGATCTGCTTGACTTGTCATTGCCAGTTGTTAAACAAAGACATAGCTAAAGCACTTACCATGTTCTGCTTGGATGTTCTTACTGTTCTGTTTGCATTACAAAGCTGCAAGCTACAGTAGAAGCATGGCATGTATATTTATTCTTCCCTCTCTGATGGCTTCTTTCTATAGCCTCCAGGAGCCATTTGCTCCATGCCTTTGCATTGCATTAACAGAAGTCTTGCTGTGACCGTGGCAGCTTTGAAATGGAAATGTATTTTTTACCGTAAGTTAAAGTCCACTGGTGCTTTTAAACCTAGATTGTGTGGAGTCTGGAGGAATAGCAAGCTGCAAGATGGAGACTTAGGGGGTGACCACTTAAGGGAAGGGTTGCTAGAAGGAAAGAAATGGAGTGTAGAAACCTCCCAGAGGCAATATACTGTTAGACCCTAACTCTAATGACTTGGGGAATAATCCTACAGTCAAGTTACACTGGCAGGAGGTGGTGGATGGGCTATAATTATTGGCATAACTTACTGCAACTTTAGAATAATGTAAGTTGTACATCTCCCCTGCCCCACAATACAGGATTGCTCTCGCTACTGATGCTATAGTATCAGTATATATCAGATGTTATAGTATCAGATGCTATAGTAAAAGTAACCCCCACAAATGCTTTCAATTTACTAAATGCAGTCGACTCTCAACTTATGCAGGGGTTACGTTCCGGGAATAATATGTAAAGCCAAAATTGCATATCATCAAAACAATTCTTTAAAAACCATAAAAATACAGTATAGTATTTGCCACACTCTCCAAGGCTATGGCAATCTCTCCCTGCACCTCTCCCAGGGTCAGCATAATGATGGGTGTCATTGCTGACTCTTACCTCCCCATATGTGTGTGTGTGTGTATAATTTTCAGCCAGCACATAAAATTACAATCACGCAGGTTAAATGTGTTTAGGTTACGAATTGACTGTACAGTCATACCTTGGTTGTCAAACAGAATCCATTCTGGAAGTCCGTTCAATTTCCGAAAACATTTGCCAACCAAGGCGCGGCTTCCGATTGGCTGCAGGAGCTTCCTGCACTTGATCGGAAGCCGCATTGGGCGTTCGGCTTCCAAAGAATGTCTGCAAACCGGAACACTCACTTCTGGGCTTGCTGTGTTTGGGAGCCAAAACATTCAACTCATGAGGTGTCCAGAATCCAAGGTATGACTGTATACTAAAACACATGCATGGAAGAAAGCCTAACCATGCAAAAATGCATGGAAGGAAGAGCTTAAATTCAGGACACAAATATATTTCTCAGCATAACTCAGCATAACACTTCAGACTGTAGCTGACAGGCAGCACACTATGCTGGGTGGAGGAGGAGTTGAATGAGGTGGAGCTCAACCAGCCACCACCAATGGACAGTTCTCCCTCTTCCACCCTCTGAATGGCCATGCAAAAGATGGTGAGGGGATGTGGCTGAGCTGGCCCAGTAGCCACTAGATTTACAGCCATTGCACAATGTCACTGGATCCAACCTGGGGTCAATTGTTGCACCAGCCTGGAACTGGCAGATCAGGCTCAATAATCCTACACACCCACCTTCTGCTGCAGCTACTATGAACAACAGGGCTGTGGGTGTGGCAGTGGTAGGGAGAGCTTGGATTGCCCCCTAAGTCGTACTTTTATTAAAACCCTGCATTTGGCATTCCATACCAGTGTTTTCAGTTCACAAATGTTTCAGCAGGCCCCTCGAATATGGCAACCCCTGGCATACAAAGGACAGTGGGGAAAAATGTCTCCTTTTCTTAGGGACTAAGTCTTTTATCAGGAACGCGGGTGGCGCTGTGGGTTAAACCACAGAGCCTAGGACTTGCTGATCAGAAGGTTGGTGGTTTGAATCCCCGCGACGGGGTGAGCTCCCGTTGCTTGGTCCCAGCTCCTGCCAACCTAGCAGTTCGAAAGCACATCAAAGTGCAAGTAGATAAATAGGTACCGCTTTGGCGGGAAGGTAAACAGTGTTTCCGTGCGCTACTCTGGTTCGCCAGAAGTGGCTTAGTCATGCTGGCCACATGACCCAGAAGCTGTATGTTGGCTCCCTTGGCCAATAAAGCGAGATGAGCGCCACAACCCCAGAGTCGGTCATGACTGGACCTAATGGTCAGGGGTCCCTTTACCTTTAAGTCTTTTATCAGAGGAAAGGGAGGGGGAGACTTGGAAGATACATTTATACAATACAAGCCAGCACAATACCATACAGTGATTTGGGGTCAACTCTATTCTGCCAAGCATGTTATAATGGCAGGAGAAATTGACGCCTTTAAAAACCTTCCATGCATTTAAATATATTTAAGACGTAAGATTGTACACATGCATTCCCACATACCTCTAAGGTTCATTTTGCAGAACAGCGCTAGGAATTCTAAACACTCCTTAACAGCAGGTGCTCATATTCGGATATAACAAGTTTAGCGTGACAATTTTTCAAAGCTTTATCAACATGGCCCTCTTGGACGGATTCTTTTTTTGGTTAAGTAATTCCACCCATTACCTAGCACTTTGTGGCTTATGTCCCCTGGGTGTTTGAAGGAAGCAGGGAAAATTTCAGATCCTATGCTGAACCCTGCAGGCTTGATTATTACCTGCTGGTGGTTGCTCAAGACTAATGGCACCCTGCTACTCAAATACCCTCCTCTCCTATATCTAATCCATTGATGTGTTAACAGCGGAGAAAACTGATCTGCCTGTCCAACACTTTTGCATCTTATTCAGCACTATGAGGAATGGCTGAAGGAGACGGATATGTTTAACTTGAAGAAAAAAGTTATGCATAGAATGGATGTCCTCATCATAGTGTTATGAGATTTTGGGGGGGGGGTTATGCTGAATGTTTTATTATGTATTTTTTATGCTCTTTTTGTATTTTTCTGTTGTGAACCACTGTGGGAGCTTTGGATGACAGGCAGTATACAAATTTAATAAATAAAAACAGAATATAATAAGTAATAGACTTGTTCAGTTTCTCCAATCAGTGCACACTCATGTCCTGCATTTATTTATTTATTTTTAAAAAAATGTCCCACCCTTTCCTGCAAGGAGTTCAGGACAGCAACCACTGTTTCTCCACTCCCACATATTTCATACTCACAACAATCCTTTGGAAGAGGATACATTGAAAAATCGTAACTGGCTCAAGCATGGTTGCCCAATGAACTTCACGGCTGGGTGGGGTGGGGGTTGAAGGAAAGCTTCGCTTCTGCATATGATGCTGCGCAAACCGTTCTAAGCTGAAACATTCCTAGAATGTTCAGTTCACATTGAGTTCGTACCTGATTTGTTCTTAATGCATAGTTGACCACATCTACGGATGAATGCTATATCAATCACTAGTAAAAGTTAATAAGGAGGTTTTCACGCCTGTCCAATTCTGTGTTCCCTTTCCCACCCTTTAATTTATTGGTGATTAATGCCTATATGCAACCTTTGCTTTGTACTTGTGTTACACATATGCACATATGTGGCAATAAGCACATATGTGGCAATGCTGTAATATTCAATAAAAGAGGTTCCTTGAGACTTGCTCAGGAGATGCCTCCCAGATGACACTCGCTACCTGTCTGTCGTTATTTCAACCCAACAGGGGGTGAGCCTGCATCTCCTCACTCCTGATCCTACACTCTGACCACTACACCACACTGCCTCTTGCAGAGTCAAAGGCGCTCTGCATACAATTTAGTACCCTACAAAATGAAAAGCACCAGATCGTGTGCATCTGCATAGGCTAAGCTTGCTCCCTCTGCAAGGACCTTTCTGCAGTGAACCTGCTCTCTGCTTGTGGGGAGGTTGGTTGGTTGAAGCAACCTGAACCGCTGCTCCACACCATGCTGTGCTGGGAATGTGGCTGAAAAGCCCAGAATTATTTGCAAACTATAGTAAACCAGAGTCAGGTCAGGAAGGTCAAAAATAAATGATGTATTAGCTGGCCCAAGTGTGCAATGGGATGCAAATGAGCTTTCCTGGTCGTTTGTGAGGCCTCGGTCAATTGTAAATTGTGAACTTTGTGGTTTGTTCAAGGATGGACAAACTGCAGGTAAATTCATTAAGAGGAGAAAGAGTTTTCAAGGGTAATGAGGTGATGGAATGATAACGTTTAGGACGATCTATGAGCTGCTTAGTATTATCAGTGGGGAAATTATGCATATGCAGAGAATAGATTGAGGCAAATTCCAATCATGTCAAAACCACTAGATTGTACAGGCCTCTAGGAGATATTGAGGAACTCATTACTAAATAATGTATCTTTGTTCCTCCTGGAGACCTAGGCCTGCTTGAGATATTACCGATAAGGGGGTATTGTATTTGGAGGGGAGGCAAGCAGGAGGGAAGACTGCCCCATCCCTCATCACCTTTCATGGGTAACCTTGTGAAACAGGGAGACTCCTGTACTTGTGGAAGCTCCCTGCACATTTTAGGCAGGTACCCACTTCATAAATTTGCTCTCCATGAGTTGAAACACAATGAGAGTGGTGGTGAGGCAGGTAGAGTGAGAAGAATGGTGGCAAAGTGGGTGGAGAGAGGAGAATGGTGATGAGGCAGGTGGAGTGAGGAGAACGACAATAAAAAGTGGGCACAGTGTGAAGAAAGGTGAAGGGGCAAGTGGAGTGAGGAGGTGGAAACATTATGGCCCTGAAGCAGGTGTAGAAAACATACTAAACCCTGCTGCCTTCAGGCATTACCAAAAACTTGACTCTTTTTGCCTGAAGGTGCCTCTTCTCCTAACTATCTTTCAGTGCCATTCAGGTGTTTCTTTGAAGATGCCATTGTGTACATGATCCAGGGCATCTAATTCATCCACCTCAGAAGCTGGCTATGCTACATTCTTAGCAAAGATAGAATTTCCTTTATTTCTAAGTCTGCATGGCACAGAAGGTGTTAAGGTGTCTGCCGGAGTTCTGATGAATAGGTAGTGGCAACATTTTTCTTTGAACAGAAGATTAAAAAACATTTACTGAGCAATAAGCATATAGGTTAATTTGCATAGACTGGCACTATTTGTGTAACATATTGTGGTTTGTCAGGCAAGGGGGAGTTAGTCAGGAATGCTTTCTTAATTGAGTGCCAAAGTGCTGTGAAGGCTAACGCATTTGTTGCCATGGCAATACACAGGATCTTTCTACAATACAATGAAATGTGAAAAGAAAATTAAGGAGAAAAACCAACTCTTCTATATAATTGTGAGAAGAAGTTGAGGAGATGCATCCTAAGTGCGCACAAGGATTCATCCAGTACCACAGGACAATGGCATCCCGGTCCCCTTTGGCCTTGGTTGCATTTCTGTAAGGTCACAACCACACCATGCATTTGAGAGCTGAGACCACTTTAACAGTTGGCAACCCAAGTTTGGGAAACCCTGGCCAAGTGTTTCAAATATATGGTGCAGATGTGTGAATAATTGGAGGTAATGAGAAGTGTAATTTAGCAACCTGTGGATGGCGCCAAGTGGGCTATCCCTGTTACTGTGGCACCTTGCTTCTCAAACGCCTTGGTACTCAAACAACTTGGACTCCAAACACTGCAAACCTGGAAGTAAGTGTTACGGTTTCTTCGGAAGCTGAACATGCTCCGCTTTGAGTGTTACACTTCCGATTTGAATGACACACTTCCGTTTTGAGTGACACACTTCCATTTTGAGTGCTACGCTGAGGTCTGTCTGTTTTTGCTATTTATTTTGCATTTTTGTGGCTTTTTTGTTTTGTATTTGTGACTGCATGGAACCCAGTTCAGCTACTGATTGATTGATTGATTGTGTGACTGCAGTACATTGCTTATTGCTTTCATTTTATGGATCAACGGTCTCGTTAGATAGTAGAATTCATGTTAATCCATTCTGCATTACTTTCTATGGGAAAGTGTGCCTTGGTTTTGGAACGCTTTGGTTTTGGAACGGACTTCCAGAATGGATTAAGTCTGAGAACCAAGGTACCACTGTACATGGATATGGTCCTTTATTGACCATGCAGAAGCCCATAGTCAACATGGAAAACAAAAGTGCACATTGTATAGTACACAGATGCAGTCAGCCAGGGCATCACTGCTGGAAACAGGATATTGGGCCAGATTCAGGTAAAGTGGCATCCCTAAGGCCATAAACCAAGTACAAGTCTGGAGTGGGATATGAGCACCAAGCACCAACACACACACATTAGCATACCTCTCCCATCAAAGAATAAACAAAACACACACGCACCCTTTTTTTTTTGTCGTCATCGGCTTCAGTCTTTGGGGTTTATGCATGGGGTTGTGAATGAACTCTTGCAGGAGAAAAGGGATGCATGCCAATTGCAAGCTCCAGATATTGCTACAAACTCTGAGCAATACAAGCCCATTGGAGGATTCCCTACACCACACCCCTCAACTGTCCCAATTTAATTGGGGCTTCCCATTTGTGGGGGAGGAGTCACTTGACTCCCGCAATATGGCACCTCCTCTGAAAGATGCTGTTTGGGGAGGCTGAGCTCTCACATGGATCCTGTGACTTGCACAGGAGCTTGGCCCTGAAAGACGTGTGTCCCAGTTTTCCTCTGGGATATGATGGAAAATATGAGTCAGACTCTACCAGGTCCATCCAGCACTCTATTGCTTTCTTGGATATATCCCAGGGATATTTCCCCATGTTTTCAAAGCAGAGTGCTTGGGTGCAGTAGCAGAATGAAGGCAACTCTGACATTTCATAATGAGAATAAAATAAAACCAGGACCAGCCTGGCCTCTGGCAGCTAACCTCAGTAGCTTTGGTTCTAGGTTATCAGCTCCAATGCTTTTATTAAGATTGATATGTAGGAGCACTTCACAAATCTCTTTGGTGGAGACTGGGGGAAAGTCTAAAATCATTAGCGCTGCCATGAATAACTGAATAGGCTCCAAGTGATCAATTGTTTGTTTAGATAGACTCAGTGAGCTATTTAAGCTAATGTTGAAACTGGTGGTGTGCCTATTGGATTCATTAAGCATATGTGGCAGGTCAATGGGAGCTGCTGGGGAAGGAATGTGAATCAGCTATTGAGCACAGAGCAAGTTTTCTCTGCCCAGCTAAAAACCCTTAGGAAGTAGTTTGCGCTGTGATTTGCAATCTGCTGTCTGCAAGGGGGGAAACATCGAAAGGGAGCCCAGGTGTGCTGGAACAAACTTCTTCCCTAAAACACAAATCTACCCAGATTGGCAAGAGGCTGAGAAATGTTGCTATGGCTACTGGATGATCACTCTTTGAAAGATGAATCTCCAAATGCCATGCATTCAGAGAACTGTACTAAAGACATGCTTCCTGAGCCCTTTCAAAACAACCTCATAGCCTTCTGAGATGCAGGCCTGATTTTGAAGGGTCTTGATTCAGCCTCTATAGTATCCAGCCCTCCTTCCCCAGGCTTATCTTTGTGGGAAAAGACAGCAATGGAGAGGCTCAATAGAAGCAGATGTCTCAAGCAAGCTAGCCTTAAGCAAAAGGTCACTAAAACTGTCAAGTCTGGACTCTGCCATTTCTCCATCTCTCCTGGAAAAATCCAGAAAAGGAGTCAGTGATAGTATGGGTTGCTTGTGGGGATTTGAACGAAGTTGTAGTCTCCCTAAGTCAGATTCCAGATCAACCTGACTTTCACCAAATTAATTGCTGTCCAATTGGTGTCAAACCTAAATCAACTCATTACAGGACTTCTGTTGGGAGAGCATCCTGGCAGATAATTTAAAGAAATGTCTTTGCAGAACTAAGAAGTGATGGAGAGGAGGAAATGAAAAGTATTAGTTACTCTGTCCCATATTTCTCCTCGGTTTCACCTTGAGAACCAGTGTGGTGTAGTGGTTAAGAGCGGTAGTCTCATAATCTGGGGAACCGGGTTCGCGTCTCCGCTCCTCCACATGCAGCTGCTGGGTGACCTTGGGCCAGTCACACTTCTTTGAAGTCTCTTAGCCCCACTCACCTCACAGAGTGTTTGTTGTGAGGGAGGAAGGGAAAGGAGAATGTTAGCCGCTTTGAGACTCCTTAAAGGGAGTGAAAGGCGGGATATCAAATCCAAACTCTTCTTCTTCTTCTCCAACATTTATTGTATAATTTTGATGGGTTCTCTGAAAGTTCTGTGCCCAAGAAAATTATCCTGAGTTTTTTTTAACCATACTCATCAATTAATGAGAAAAGAAATTGTACTTGAAAATTATCAAAGGGGCAAGAGAAATTCAATTCTCATGGTTGGGATGCAGGGATTTTGTTGTGGTTTCTGATGTCAGTATTCAAGGAAGTAATTGCACTAGTGCAAGGATTAGAATGAGACTTCACACCTTCTGATCTCCTGAAGTGCAACATATGCCATCCCCAAATTTGCTCAGGAAAACCCAGAATGGATTTGAGGGGTAAGCAAGGAGATGAAAAAAAGTTCCATTTCTGAAGGAGAAATCCCTGTACTAATGGAACCAGTGGCTTCGTGCTATCTATCAATCTTCTGAGGTGGTTGAGGGCTGTTTGTGAGTGCCCTTTCTTTCATTCTACAAACCACATCTCCAGTAGTCTGTGTGCTGCAGCCCTTCCAGAGACTCACACTTCAATTAAAGCCCAAGGGGAGATTTCATAAGCTAACTTCTCCCATGGGGCTTTTTCACATCAGTAAGAACATGAGAAATCAGGAAGGAAATGTTCACTAGAAAGAAAACCACACGCACTACCATTTTCCAGCTTGCAACAAGAAGGTAATCTCAAAATCCACATCCACCAAAAATTCAAAAGAAACTGCTGCAAATAAGACAGAAAAACAAAGGCTTTTTTCCATAGGAAGGTAACTTTCAAGAAAATGGAGGTTGGATTTCAGCACAGCACTAAGGTCATCCATCTGCCTGAACAAAACTCGAAATTAGAATTTCTTCACGGGGTCCCATTCTTTGTACTTTACAATATGGTCTAGCCAAATTTTAAGTCTCATTAATTTCACATGGAAAGACTTAAGAACATAAAAAGAGCCTGCTGGATCAGGCCAATGGCCCATCTAGTCCAGCATTGTGTTCTCACAGTTGCCAGTGAAATTCCCGTGGAAAGCCTGCAACCAGGATTCAAGCTCAAGAGCACACTGCTCAACTTTCTAGCCACTGGCAGTCAGAAGCATTGCTACCTCCAACCATGGAGGCAGAGCATAGCTATCATGGCTAATAATAATAATAATAATAATAATAATAATAATAATAATAATTTATACCCCGCCCATCTGGCTGGGCTTCCCCAGCCACTCTGGGCGGCTTCCAACAAAATATTAAAATACAGTAATGCATCAAATATTAAAAGCTTCCTTAAACAGGGCTGCCTTCAGATGTCTAACTTAACTTATGCACATTTAACTCACGCATTGGAAATCAAAAGGATTTCAAAGTGTTTCTTTTCTTTTTTTATAAGATATTTATTAGAATTTTCCATTTTATACAAACAAATAAAAAAATTAAAAAGAAAAAATAATAAAAACACATAAATTTCATAACTTATTTTTCAATAACATATTTCCCTGACCACCTCATGCCTCCCCTTCTTGTATTCCAGTTCAAATTGTTTATCCAGCAAATCCTTATCTCATAGCATTACAGCTAAAAATCCCTTATTTTCTATCCATCTTCTTAAATTATTGTAACTTAAACTTTTACTTATATACAAAGAAAAAAGAACTGTTTTTTTCATATTCTTTTGTACCATTACAGCTAGAAACCACTTAATTTCAATCCAACATCACTCAACATTCCTTAATATTACAGCAAAGTGTTTCTTAACTTTTCCTGGGCGATCAACCCTTAACCTTGCTGAGCCTGACGCTGCAGCTAGAGTTTCAAGCTGCCTGCCAGTAACAGGCGTTCTGATACTGATTGCAGCTCTCTCATCAGCACAGCTGTTCAAAGGCCCCCAGAAGAAAAGCAAGATCATTTCCATTGTTTTGTTCATAATCACTATTTAGGTTTTAATTAGTATAATTGCTATGGGTTTTCCGAACTCCACAAGCAGTTGTTGCAGTACATGTATCAGAAGCGTTCCACATTTTTGTTTTTGACAACACAGGTATGCTTATGATTGCCCTGTTGTATAAAAATGTCCCAGTGAAGGCACTGGTGGTGCCAAAGCCATGTCAAACCTTCAGAGGTTCTCTTTCAGATGGAAAAGGTGTAGCGATGGGCAAACTTGTCCTAGCACAATTCTTAATATGTCCGCAAGTTATGAATCTGATGCTACAAAGATGGCTAACAGCCCTCTGTGATTGTGAGACTTTGAATTTTTGTGCATGCACATCACCAAATGCAGGTGCAACATAACCTCCTGAATCGCAACACTGCTTTCCAAACTTTTGTTTAGAAAAGTTCTTTTCTGCCTGATACTCAAGAGAAGCATCAGGCATAAATCAAAGAGCTGTATCTAAAATGAGTACCCAATCCATAAATGATAAAGAAGCATGGGGGATGGGGAAAGTGAAGACAAATCTATACAGTTATTTCTTCCAATGTGATTGGTGGTGATATACTTTCAGACCATTTAAACTGATTGGTTCCATTGGCAAAGAGTAACTAAAGCATTAAAGTAAAATCATTATGCATACAGGTGCATTCCAGACAGGATTCCACCCCCCCACCCCCACCCCATTTCATTCAGAAAGTGCAGTCTTTCAGCTACCAAGATACCTTATTGGCCCGAATATAAGCCACACTTTCCTCCCAAATTCCCACCGTGAAAAGTGCAGCTTAAACTCGCAACCTTACAAAAACTGGCTTTTATGATATCACTGCGAAAACAGACATACGGTAAAACGGAACAAAAAAAATGTCTTATTGCCAATTGCTTGAGACTGTTCATTTGCCGTTTATGGATGTGAGTGCCTGTGGAAGTCTAGCAATTGAATAGCGATTTGCGATTTTAGCAATTGTACAGTAACCTTTTCGGGCCTGCAAGATCAAAGGCTTAAATTGGCTCGGAGTTACAATTCTACAAACCACAGCGATTTTCAGCCTGTAACCCAATTTTTAAGGGAGCAGCTTATATTTGGGTATTGTCTTTTTTTCCCTTTTAAATGTGTGGCATATTTGTGGGTGCGGCTTATATTTGGGCCAATACGGTAACAATGTGTTGTAGCAGTTACCGTGTCAGACCAGGACCTGGGAGACTATGGTTCAAATCTCCGCTCAGCCATGAAGCTCACTGGGTGACCTTGGGCCACTCACTCACTCACTCTCAGCTTAACCTACCTGACAGAGTTGTTGTAAGGGTAAAATGGGATGGGGACAACCATGTATACCTTGAGCTCCTCAGAGGAAAGGAAGGATAAATATGTAACAAACAATAATAACATCTGAGCATGCACAAAAGTAGCAGAGTTTGGCTTTGTTTGAATCATAAAAATACTGACATTTGTGGGAACGAAGTCCAGGCTCGTTATACGTTTGGGATTTGTGAACCTATTCTATTTGATTAATGAACCAACTAAATTTTTAGTTCTGGCAGCATCACTGCTTCAGATATGGGCGATTTGGAGCAAATTATATTAGTTGCCAAAGTATGCTACCTATGTGCCCCATGATCCTAAGGTCTCTGCTTCAGCAGCCTTAAATTAGAAGCTGTTCATTGGTTTTCAATGAAATGGGCACACACAGACATAGACACCACTCGTATTTGGTTGGTAGTCAGTGGTAGCTGATGTCAGAGTGTGATGATGTCAGAGTGTGAAGCAATCATTGCTGCTGCTGATCAGATGGATCCTATGCCTTTATCGGTGGGAAGTGAGAATAAGAGGATGGCTGGGTGTTGCAAAGTGTTGATCCAGATATATCATGCCTTGGACTCCATCTTCTGACATGTAAGGGCCTTCGCCCTCCCACCCCCTGTTAATGTGCGGTGGCGGCAGCTGCTTCCTACCACTATGCATCCTCCAGCCAACAGTGTTGGTAACACTACATGCACTGATTTAAGCCAGGATTGACCCTCACATTCTAATAAAAGTGTAGCAGTTCTGGGAACAAAAACTGAACATCTGGTACATTGCTAAAGCGTTAAAATGTGTCTCTCTGCACTTCAGTTGGCAATGAATATAGCTTAATGAGCCATAACATACTGCCTTGTTTGATATTAAAATTCATCTGTTTACCTTTTCATTCATAATTCTACATAATAATTTTTCTATTTGTCATGTCGAAGACTATAATTGTCAACAGACCTTCAGTCAACCAAAAAATAAAACAGCAAAGCGATGTGATCAGTGGATTCCGGATTTCTTCCCAAAGTCAAGCTCTTAAAGTACAAGCTGTTGCCTTTAGGTGCAATTCAGAGACAGCTAATGACATACCCTTGATTCACCCAAAACAATCCTATTTGTTTGGATTTTTAAACCAAATCACCGCAGAACACTTCCATTTGTTACATACACTTGCTATAGAAGTCTGTGCTGCATACCCTACCCCACTATTATCCTTATGAGGAAATGGTTCCATGCTGCAGTCTTACATTTTTTAAAAAATGTATTTTTATTAAAGATTTTTTTGATTTACAAAGGTATGTGTGATGTCTCTCTCTCGTATTTTTCCCCCCATGTAACTTTTTTTTTAACAAATCGGTTTCATTTGTTGAGACATTAGGAAGAATAGGGGGAAAGAGATGGAGGGGGGAAAAGATGAGTAGGGGTGGTGATATTTCTATTTTACTTAATATATGTGAAGTTTTGTGTCAGCGTTGCTTGTGCAGGTTCTCTGCTGTTCACTTGTGTTCCTGTGGTGGTGAGAGAGTTTGGGGTTGGCCTAGGGTGTGGCTGTTCATTTGTGGTTGGCTGTGGTTTTCATGTGTGAGTGGGGTGGGTGGGTGTTTTGGATCAGGTTAGCCATATTGATTTGTATGCTGTTGGTGGATTTTTGTCATTGTCTTGCTGGGCTGTGTATGTGACAAAGCGTGTTCTCCTTCATGGAGAGCACGTGTTGCGGTGGGGGCCGCCAGGACACTCCAAAGTTGGGGGGCGGGCTAATTGATCGTTGGCCACTGGTGCGATTGGGGCTTCCCTTGTTGTTGGGAAGAAGTTAATGTTGCCATTTATTAATTGACAGCCAGAAATAGTAAAACTCCTTGCACGAGGCTAGGGCTTCCTCTTTTCGCCTGTGCATTGGATTGCCCATCCCTCCCTCCCTAGAATAGGGTTGTTCGCTTTGACCTTGCTATGCCTGTCATGGGGTTGCCTGCTTTGGAGCGGGGGCCTGGTAGGAATTTTGTCCATCTGGCTGATTGGCTGGGGCCATTTGGTTTTTGCCTACTGTGTAGCAAATCGTCACAACTTGTAAGGTTCGCGGTTAGGCATTGGTTTATGGTTTGGTTGGTTGAGGGGCATGGATTGGCTGTGCCTGCCCCTCTAATGCTGCTGCTGCAAGGGATTCCGTTAAAGGAATTGGGAGCTAACTATTGCTTGTCCACTCTGTCAAGGGGGCTCGGGCCATAGCAATGAGCTCCTGGTTGCATTTGGGGTGAGGGCAGGTTCCCTGCTCCGCGTAACCCCCAAGTGTATTCCCCCATTCTGACTTTCGCATCGTGCGGAATGTCAGTCTGTGACATGGTGGGGGCAGATAGTCGCAACCAATGCCTACGCAACCACTCACAAATTTGTATTTTAATAAAGTTGTGGCCAAAATTATGCCCAAAATCTTAAACAAAAATTTCTGTGTGATGTGTGAGTTATTGGGGTGGACCTGGGGACCTCAACACGCAAAGGGGAGCCATACCAGGGTGAAGGCGACTTCTTCTATTTGTCCCCGTGTCAGTTTCAGTTTATTGGTTAATTTTTCTAGTAAGGCTGTTTCCCATACTATTTGGTATCATTGGTCCATGCTTATTCCTGACAGGTCTCTCCAGTGTCTGGTTATGATGCTTCTCGCTGCTGAGAGTAGGTGGGTTATGAGTTCTTTGTGGTGTAAGTGGGCATTGTTGTCATGGAAGATGCTTAGTAGGGCCAATTCTGGGGTGATTTCTAATACTTGCTTGGTTATTTTACATATTTCTTGTATGGCTGTTATCCAGAATAGTTGGATTTTGGGACACTACCACCACATGTCTTACATTATGCCAGACCATTTCTGGTTCCATGTTCTGGCCCAGGAGTAGGTAACCTCTGGCAAGTGTGTCAAATATAGCTTGCCAAGGGCTCCAATTTGGCCAGTGAGGTAATTTCCCTTCCTTTCAGTCAGCTGGGTGGGGCAGGCTTCATTCCTGCTGTGTCCTGCTTTGCAAAGCAGACCATGGCAGAGAAAAGGATTGAACCTTCAGCTGATGAGAGATCAATCCTACCAGTTGATGCTTAGCCTTCACATTCCCTGCGGAGAATATGCTGGGAAAGCAGATCCCTTCCCCCTCTAAGATCAACTTTGACAGGTGGATGGGACTACCCACCTATCAGTCACCTGACATCAATGATGGTGGTCCCACCCACTTGTCAAACTTGACCCATGGAGTGGTGGAAGATACAGACCTGCCCTGCTGGATTCAAAAGGTTCCTGATTCCTGCTCTGTCCCAGCGTTTCGCATGGTTCCTTCCTCTCCTTTAGCCCACATTCTGTTGGATCATAAATCAATGTGTAGTCATTAGCGGCTGTGTTTTGGTTTGTGTGAATAAATGTGAACTGAATGAAATTCTGCCAAGCAATTCCTCTGTTCCACCTACATGGTTGTGTGATGCCCTACAATGGAACAAAAAATTGTACACCGATTCTTTATTTTCTTGTACAGTGATACCTCTGGTTGCATACTTAATTTGTTCCGGAGGTCTGTACTTAACCTGAAACTGTTCTTAACCTGAAGCACCACTTTAGCTAATGGGGCCTTCCGCTGCTGCCGCGCCGCCGGACCACGAGTTCTGTTCTCATCCTGAAGCAAAGTTCTTAACCTGAAACACTATTTCTGAGTTAGCAGAGTCTGTAACCTGAAGCGTCTGTAACCTGAAGCGTATGTAACCCGAGGTACCACTGTACTCTATCTCTGGCATTCACAATTTTTGATAGCTTCACCAATTGGATCCTGAGAATTTTGCCTTATTCATTGAACTTTCATGCTGCTGTTCTTCTTTGCATTCATTTAAATCACAATTTTATATTGGCGTTCCAAGGAAGGGCCAGAATAGAAGTTTCTTGACCACTATCTTGGTAGGGAAGTTCCTGCACTGTCAGATGAAGCTCATCGTTAAACATTTATGCAGATCAGGATTGTATGTAATAAAGCTGTTGGCCTTTGTTAACTTGTGTTCGCATCTTCTTACAGGGGTGCCGGAGGCCAACAGAGTTTTTAATTGTGAATGTTGAAGACTGAGTTTTATGAAACATGTTGAGGGCTTTTAAAAAGGGCCTGTAGCCAGTTTGGTTATAAAATTTCTAGCCAAAGTCACCTGTAAGCAGATTGTAACAGTGAAAATAATGCTATTCCACCGGGGTAAATAACTTTTAGAGAGATGACTTTTCTCCTCCTGCGAATCATGTAGACTGCCAACTGCTTCTAAATGTACCCAATTTTACAAGCAGAGGGTTATGAAAGATTGAATCAATAAAAAAAAATTGTTTTAAAAAAGCCTGAAAGCATCTCACTCTCTAAAATGTGTGGCACCTACAGGATTCATAGTGTGCTGTAAAGGTTATATCAGCTTCTGAGAATTAGAGTGTCATTTCAAAGCTCCAGCCAATAAAAATTTTAAACTGTGGCACAGTGTCATTTTTAATACTTTTTACGCACAAAGATAACAAATCCCCATGGAAAATGATACATATATTTAGTGATAGTTCAAAATGCAGTAAAATATATAGACTTTTTCCTGAAATCACACCTATTCTATATGGCTTTATGAAATCCTTCCAAGGCATATACTATCTATCTATCTATCTATCTATCTATCTATCTATCTATCTATCTATCATCTATCTATCTATCTATCTATCTATCATCTATCTATCTATCTATCTATCTATCTATCTATCTACACACACACACTCGTACTTTGGCTCCCGAACGCCTTGGTACTCAGATGTTTTGACTCCCAAATGCCGCAAACCCGGAAGTGAGTGCTCCAATTTGCAAACGTTCTTTGGAACCCGAATGTCTGACAGGGCTTCCGCAGCTTCCAATTGGCTGCAGGAGCTTCCTGCAGCCAATCAGAAGCCACACTTTGGTTTCTGAAAGTTTTGGAAGTCGAATGGACTTTTGGAACGGATTCCATTTGACTTCCAAGGTACGGCTGTATTTTAAAAGTCTACCTGGTTTCTTTCTCTCTCTCTTTTTGGTCTGGAGACTGACAGCTAACCTTTGACTTCTAGCCCTGTGACTAGACTAGACACTGCTGAGCAAGTCCAGCTGTAAAAATGCTAAACTGGTAAGTTTATTTTTTAAAAAAATGCCATCAATGATATTTCAGCAGGTGGACCAGTTCAAACATTTCATTCTGTCTGCAACAGGAGACATGTTCATAACCAATATTGCTTCAATATTGAATTAAAAAATGGTAATGTATGTGCCCTCAAGTTAAATTGTACTTAATTCTGCTTTCATGTTGCCTGACAAGGCCATATTTTCATTGTACAATAGGACAAATAAATGTTCATAGCCTGGTTGTTGGAAAAACGCCCCGGAAGGCCACCACCTTCCCAAGACACCGGGGCGTCTCTCCGGTGGTCACCCTCAGGCTGTAAATCTTCCTCAGTCCAGAGAGACCGATGATAAGCAACCCCTCCCTCCTGAGAGGAGCACGCTTGTCTTCTGGCATCTCATTGCAGAAGAAAGAGACAATCGTACTTCTAAAACTACTTTATTTACAGTCTTATATACAGAGAATCCATCAGCGTGTCTGTGCTCTCTCAGCACCAGTACAAAACAGCATCTCACACAGAAGTGAAAGTAACTTCTCCAGCAGTACTCCAACAGTACTGAGACTTCCTGTCTCATGCTCTCAGACACTCACATGATATAAACAACCATAGTGCTACATGCTGAGCAGCACGGTGAATAAAAATCCTAACACTGGTATCAT
Organism: Podarcis filfolensis; assembly: GCF_964270895.1. Taxonomy (NCBI): domain Eukaryota; kingdom Metazoa; phylum Chordata; class Lepidosauria; order Squamata; family Lacertidae; genus Podarcis; species Podarcis filfolensis. The sequence goes on along the minus strand of NC_139608.1, from coordinate 26,231,491 downwards.
ACATTAGCAAGAGAATTCCACAAACATTTGAAGAGAAAATTTAAAATTTCCAGGCAGCAAGAAAGCTACGTGAATCCCTTGCCAAACTTGCCCAAACATCTGCAGTTAAAACTTGTCAAACATCAATAGCTATGAAGATGCTCGATGCTGTGGCAATGAAAAAACTTTCTTAAATAATGAGAATGGGTCTACACATTAAGCGAATTTTACTTTCTGGGTGCCACAACCAGAAGCGCTCTGCTCCCAATTATCATTAAGCATGCCTTGGAAAGCTGTGGAACCCAGATTCTGCACACACACCCCACCATGCCCCCAGAGATATCAGCACCCAAGGAAGCACATATTTTAAAACACACTCTTTCAAGTATTGAAATATTTTATTGTCACTTGTACAACTTGTATACAGTGAGATTACACAAGCACCCCCCACTCAGCTCTCTTAGTCTTAATTCCCCTCGTTTACTGACACACACACACCAAACCTGAAAGTCAGTTGCCTTGTTGTTATCTTTTCATTCATCAGCCTAACAGCCCATGGATAGAAGCTGTTCTTTACCCTGTTGGTGCGACTAATCATGCTTCTATGTCTTCTGCCTGAGAGCAGGAGATCAAGAAAGTGCCAGCCAGGGTGTAAATCATCCCTGAGAATTTTCCTCACTCTCCTGAGGCAACGTTCTTCCGCTATTTCATATCCTTGGTATCTACCTACCAAGTATCCTTGGTCAATAACAAAAAGGACTTCAAAAGCTAATATTCTGGAATCCATGGATGAACAAATCATTCCACATCAAATCCATACTTCTTTTGTCTGAGTTTATTCATAAATCCATTCCATAAGTTTCTCTGTTTGTCTGTTTGCACATTGATCTGAGGTGGAGATAAGGTCAATTCACACTGGAAGATGCAAAGACTGAACTTCTCAAAAATCCTTACTGTCAACAGACTGGGAGGTCATGTAGTTCTCTGCACATGCCATAAAATACTCTTGGCAACTAGCCACCATGTTTGGAACCCATTCAAGTTTCCAGATGCTCTTCAAAGGCACCCCACCAACAGCCCCTTGGTGAACTAACCTTAAGGTCACCACGCTATGTTACAGGTGTGTTGCTGTTCCTGAAAACCCCCGAAATATAAAATTATGAGATGTGAAGATCCCCGATCTCCAAATTCCATCATTTCTTCTCTTCTTTTAGTGATCCAGATATTTCTAATGAAGTGAGGGTTGTAAAAAGATTATCCCTGCCTACCTCACCTTTTAAAAATAACACCCTTAGGCAACTCATGATTTTAGACCACTTCTCCCCAGGTTTTTCATATAGAATAATACTGAGGATAAACCACCCTAAATCAAATTATAGATTCAGAGAAGTTTTAATAAATGACTAACCTTTAAATTACCAGAGCTCATATTCTTTGCATTACAAAGCAGGAATATGTACAAAAGAATGTTTTCAACCCAACTGGGTGATTTACAATTATTAAATTAGTTGCTTAAATGCAGGAGGGAGACCAATATTAGATTCTAAATTAAGAAAATAACTTATTAAATTGTTACAATGGTCTTTGTTTCCACATCACGTTTCTTTATTTATTCATACCAAGTTAGGCAAATATCATAAATTATCATAAATAATAATAATAATAATATTGCCAGCTTTGAGGAAAATGTGCAAATGCTCTATTACATTGAAATATGAAGGGATTCTGAAGGAAAATGTAAACCAGGAATATGAAGAAGGCTTCAGAAAATTATAAGTGGCAGACTGTAAAGTAGAAGCATGAAGCTGTGTGCAATGAAAATTAATAGGAAATCATGAAAACAGTCCAAAGGCTTTATGGTGATGCAACATTATAAGATTTACAGTGTAACCCTATGCCTGTCCATGTGGAAGAGAGCTCAATTAAGTTCAATGGGGCTTACACCCAGTTATAGGAATGAAGCCTTGACTACAAAATCAGAACTTAGAATCATAGAATGGCAGAGTTGGAAGAGACCTTGAGGGTCTTCTAGTTCAATCCCCTGCAATGCAGGAATCTCAACTAAAGCATCAATGACAGATGGTCATTCAACCTCTTCTTAAAAACCTCCAGGGAAGGAGAGTCCACAACCTCCTGAGTTGCTCCAATGTCAAACAGCTCTTACTGCCAGAAAGCTCTTCTTGATGTTTGGTTAGAATCCCCTTTCTTGTACCTTGAAGCCATTGGTTCGAGCCCTACCCTCCAGAGCAGGATAAAATAAGCTTGCTCCATCTTCTATGTGACACCCTTGAAATATTTGAAGATAGATATCATATCTCTTCTCAGTCTCTTCTTTTCCAAGCTAAACATACCCAGCTCCTTCAACTATTCCTCATAAGGCTTAGTTTCCAGACCCTTGATCATCTTGGTTGCACACATTCAGCATCCTTAGTAAATTGTGGCACCCAGAATTGGACACAGTATTCCAGGTGTGGAATAGAGGCAGAATAGAGTGGTACTATTACTTATCTTTATCTGGACACGATACTTCCGCTGATGGAGTCTAGAATGACATTTGCTGCTGCTTCACACTGTTGACTCACGTTAAGCTTGTGGTCTACTGAGACCCCTAGATCCTTTTCACATGTAAGTCAGATATCCCGCCATCTTATATTGGTGCAGCTGGTTATTCCTGTCCTATTACACTTGTCCTTGTTGAAATTCCGTTTGTTAGTTTGGGCCCAACTCTCCAATCTGTTAAAGTAATTTTGAACCCCGATTCTATCTTCTGTGGCGTTGGCCATCCCTCCCAGTTTGGTGTCATCTGCAAATTTGATGAGCATCCCCTCAATTCCTTCATCCAAGTTGTTTATAAATACATTGAACAACAATGGGCCCAGGACAGAACCCTGCAGCACCCTACTTGTGATTTTTTCCCAGGATGAGGGAACCATCAATGAGCATTCTCTGGGTTTAGCCAAATATCTCTCTCCCATTTTGGTTTCTACAGCCACAGCAGACGTTGTAACCTTCCAATAGTTTAATTTCACCCCTAAAGGCACACTCCTCCATTGTCTCCCCAGCCAGCTGGTTGCCAGCCAATACAGTATCCCATTTATACTTTCTCCATGTAACATGGGGAATGCTGGGAACTGAATGATGGGGGAATAGCATTGGGAACAAAGCATTGCCCCGCACTTCCCAGTTTGATGTAGGAAAATATTTGCACGTGTTTTATGTGTTCAGAAAATTTGACCTGTGATTGGAAACCCTGAACAAGCATATATGCTTAGCTTCCTTTAAGTCATTGAAACAGTCAATTGAGTTGGAGCCTGTTGCTGTGATACTATGCCCTCTCCGTCTTTCTATGTACTTTTTACATGTAATAATTTTTTTCACATGAAAAGGAATCATTAGGAAAGAGGAAGTGAAGCAATATAATTGGTATTTGGAGATCTCTGCCTACCTACCTATCTAATCTTTTGATTTGATTTGATTAACTACCCATGTCTCAGAGGAAACTATTATTACTCTTCATGGTTGCCTTTTCCTTTTCAAGCAGAAGCTTTCAAAGAAATTGGGGTGCTGTGAGTCACCCTCCCGCAAGCTTTTACTACTTTGCAGCGATACAAGGCAAATGAAGCTAGTTTGCAGTTCAACACAGTCTCTGACAACAGGAGAGATTTGCAACATCTGTAAAGAGTCTTCTTGCCAAGCAGGATCTACGAGAGCTTAAACCACTACTCTGTTAACAGCAATCCACAATTATGTTTAGAACATATGGCTGCTGAATTACAAGACCTTGGGCCATCTGGCCATCACATGTTCTGCTCTGCAGGCTCAAATTATTTTATCAAGCGTTTCCAAACAATTTCTGGAGGATTATTAAACAAGATGAAAATAGAAAACGGCTGCAAACTAATGAAAGGTCTAGGCCCTTTTCATACTCATGGTGTGTGTGTGTGTGTGTGTGTGTGTGTGTGTTTGCAGTCATTAGCTGCAGTGCCAACACTGCATGGTACTGGATTTATATAAGCGTGTTCAGATGGCTTGTATTTTCAGGAGTAAGTTTGCAATTTCAGCGCAAAAGTTGGGTTCCCACACATACTAGAAGGATGTCCTGGAAAAAAGAGAGTTCCATGATTCAGAAATACATTTGCCTTCCATTCTTCCATTCGTATCCTTCTTGCAGTTATTGTAACTTCTGCTACTAGTACACACATTACATTTCTGCTTCCTGGACTAGTCAGGTTTTCTAGTTGTGGTTCAACATAAACCGAGGACTTCTGTTTATATTCCAACAAGGGGCTCTGTTAACCATCTGGATCAGGCATAGGCAAACTCAGCCCTCCAGATGTTTTGGGACTACAACTCCCATCATCCCTAGCTAACAGGACCAGTGGTCAGGGATGGTGGGAGTTGTAGTCCCAGAACATCTGGAGGGCCGAGTTTGCTTATGCCTGATCTGGATAATCATGGAAGCGATTTAGGAAATGGAATACTGTACAATGGCACCTCTGTTTTCAAACACAATCCAGTCCAGAAGACTGTTCGACTTCTGAAATGTTCAAAAACTGAAGCATGTATTTCCAGAAACATTTATGTCCAGGAAACTCAATACAGAAGCCACATAACATGTTCAGCTCCCAAAAAGCGTTCAAAAACTGAAGCAGTTACTTCTGGGTTTTTGTCATCCAAAAGCTTCAGTTCCTCTTTCCTAATTATTCCTTTTTGCATGAAAAAAGTATTACATGTAGAAAGTACACAGAAAGACAGAGAGGGCATAGCATCACAGCAACAGGCTCCAACCCAATGTTAGGAGAAATTTGCACTAAAATGGTGATGAGTTTTCATGAGGTCTTAATTCCCTACCCTGGCAAACTGATGTGGAAATATTGAGAAGAAAAGTTGGAAAATTAGAAACTGGAAGAAACTGAAACTGACAGTTTTGCCCATCAGTAACAGGAGGTGAAACTTCTCTTGATAAGGAGGTAAACTGAGAGGGACAACCTGCCAGATTTCTATTGATTTCTGTGAATTTCTATACATTAGGATTTGCTAATGACAGAAGCAGACGCACAGATTCTCTCTGTGTGTGTTTATGTGTGTGTGCATGTGTTATGGAAAAGGTAAAAAAGGTAAAGGAACCCTGGATGGTTAAGTCCAGTTGAAGGCAACTTTGGGGTTGCAGTGCTCATCTTGCTTTAGGCCAAGGAAAGCCAGAGCACACAGAAATGCTGTCTACCTTCCCACTGCAGCAGTATCTATTTATCTATTTGCACTGGTATGCTTTTGAACTGCTAGGTTGGCAGAAGCTGGAACAGATCAATGGGAGCTCACCCTGTTGCGCAGATTTGAACTGCCGGTCCTGTATACCTGAAGGAGCATCTCCACCCCCATTGTTCAACCTGGACACTGAGGTCCAGCTCCAAGGGCCTTCTGGCAGTTTCCTCACAGTGAGAAACAAAGTTACATGGAACCAGGCAGAGGCCCTTCTCAGTAGTGGCGCCCGTCCTGTGGAACACCCTCCCATCAGATGTCAAAGAAATAAACAACTATACAACATTTAGAAGACACCTGAAGGCAGCCCTGTTTAGGGAAGTTTTTAATGACTGATGTTTTAATGTATTTTCAGTCTTTTGTTGGAAGATGGGCGGGATAGAAATAATAATAATAATAGTAATAATAATAATAATAATAATAATAATAATAATAATAATAACAATAATAATAATTAGCAAGCTCAAGAGGCTCAGTGGTTTAGACCACAGCGCCACCCGCATCCAATGTGTTATGTGTGTGTGGTGTGTGTGTGTGTGTGTGTGTGTGTGCTCATATCCAAGCAAGTCATCCCCAAAATAATCACTTCAGTAATAGCTTGCTGTGAATTTTAACCATGGCTGTAGGCAGCTATTAGCTGCGTTCCTGATGGTATCTCTTGGGGGAAATACAAGATGTAAACCTGTTGAGACACATGTAGCCACCAAAACGTCGGGGTCTGTACTAAGTCAGAAATCTGACAGTTAAAGGGGGTAAGAATGGCTCAGGGGGACAGTATCAAGGGCAATGAAATATGTTGTGCTCGCATGAAAAGAGTCTTAAGGCTCTTCCTTGACAGTTAAGTAGGTGGTGATGCATAATTAATCTGGAAGGAAAATACTCTGCACAAGCAAGATAGCATGAGAACATTTGGATGCATCTGTCATTGAAGCAACTGTGCCTGTTCTGTTTGATTAACTGCAAGCAACAGAAGGGTCTGTTTTGGGGGACCAGGTGGATAGATGGTCCTGCCTTGAGGAAGGATTGGAACAGATGGATGCCTGGTCTCTCCCAGCTCTTTGATTGCAGGATGCTGTTAACGGAGACGGAATCACAGGTTCTGATATGCAGACCTGCAGGATTCGAGGTGGAAGATGAAATGGAACATTTTCAAAAGGAATACAGAAGTGAAGAACAGTCCACACAGGAAAGACAAGACCATTGGGATTGGAAGGAAAGAGCTTGCCAAACAAAGAAACCAGGCAGGACAGACCATTTGTGGAGATGGTGGGTTTTGACAAGATTTAGCAAGCTCCAAAGGGTACTCTTGAATACATTCCTTGGAAAATTACAAAACAATCCCATCATGCTGAAAAAGCATCTTTTGCAAGCTTTTTCGTTTTTTTAAAACACCTCAAAGTAACTGAAATATTGATTCAGGTTAAATAGTCTGTCTCTTTTCTAAGCAAAGGGTTTATGCTGCTGGTTTTGAAATGTGGAAACTTTTCAGTTTTGTTCTGTACTTTTTGATATGTTTTACTTTATTGTTTATTACGACTACTGTTATGTTAGCAGTTATGCAGATCTTTTCAGGTTGTAAGCTGCCTTGAGCATGGTTTTATCTATGGAGAGTGGCATACAAAGAAAATGAGGATGAGGATGGGGAACCCTGGACCTAGAAGCCAAATGCAGCCCTCTAATCTTCTCTGTCAGACTCTTGGGACACTCCCCAGACCATCTCTCCAGGCCTGACACCACTTGACTGTTTTTGCCTGGCTGGAATGTGTCCTTCAACTCTGATAATGTATTTTGATTTCCAGGATAGAGAATGGAGTGTGTGTGTGTGTGTGTTGTACAAAGGTATAATTTATATTAATTGCTCTGCCCTTCTTTGCCTGCCCACCACTGGCACGTGGCCCTGGAATATTGTCCAGCATGGAATTTGGTCCTTAGCTTGAACAAATTTCCCCAAGCTGGATCTAATTAATATTTTGGCACCATTCTTAAACATGTTTATTCAGCAGCAGTCTTCCAATTTCAGGATGGTGGAAAAGACTCACCTCCATAGCTACTCTATTTAGAAAGCTACAAGGATGCCACTATTAGGTTACCACAGGGGTGTGTGGATTTTTTGGGGGGAGTGGGGAGGTCTTATAGATTTCATAAAGGCCCCCTAGCTCCCCACAATTGATTTTGAGTGCTGTTTGGTAGTAACCCCCACTGAATTTAAAGGGGCACACTCCTAAGCATAAAATTGCAGGTTTAATTATTGAAGATTTGGGTTGCAATCTGAAACACACTTACTAGAGAGTAAAGGCTACTGAACACATGGCGAGCCTCATTTTTAAGTTAACACGTTGGGTGATAACAGTCAACTGAACTTGCAGTGATGAATGGGTGTGTGAATCATCCTCAATAAATGTAGCTCTTGAAGAGGGATGGTATATGGTTTGTAAAAGGAACGATCTTGATAGGATTCAGCTTGATGGTTCCGAAAGCCTGCTTTCGTTTTAGATGTTCCATCTTTCTCCACTCAGCATGAGGCATTGGGCATATTTCAAGGCATTCGTTGTATCATTTCACAGCCCAGGGCATGAGTCTATTAGATCAATGGCAATCACCTTTCCTAATAATTACCCATTTCACCGTGTTTCTAGAGGCAGGCAGAGTTTCTAGGTTGGGACTTAGCAGCTGGGCTGCCCATGTATCCTTCTTTACAGAAGGCAGTCCTATGTGCCAGAGGTGGGGAACCAGCAGCCCTACAGATGTTGTTGGACTGGAACTCCAACAAGGCCAAGTCCCAAACTTTATCAAGCTATTCTTTCCAGTAAGATACTAATGTTTTGAGCCATCTTCTTACAGGCTTTTAATGCTATTTAAAATCCCTCTTTTTGGTTTTCACTTTCCTCTTTAAATTGTGCTTTCATCTCTTGGTTTCCTTGGTGATATTTTACCTTGATATGGAATATTATTGTGCAAACTGCCTCCCGGGCTCTTAAGTAGCAAGGTAAACATAACTGTCTCACACACGGGCTGTTGTTCAGCTAAATTCTACTCAGAGTAGAACCAATGAAATTAATGGACCTAACGGTCACATTCATTAATGTCATAATGTCAATGGATCTACTCTGAGTAAAACTTAATTGAATACCATCCATTAGCTCTGCTGGCAGAAGGAGAGGGCTGCTTACCAGGGTCCAGAAGATCAGGGAAGATCTCAGGAGGGCTCTGAGACGCTGTCAGAGCCCTTGTGCTGCCTCCCCAAAGCCCGTAACCAAGGCACTGGGCTTTGTGGATAAGCTGCAAACCCTCCAGCAGTGCCCCAGAGCCTTGCATCTCCATCCCAAAATAGGCACCTCCCTTACTGGCTTTGGGAAGGTGGTGCAAGAACTGTCAGAGGACCCCCCACTTCCTTCCCAAAGCATGATCAGGAAAGCATTTGGGTGGAGGCATGGGTGGGTGAAATAAATAAACAGAGAGCAGAGAGTGGTGAGTTTCCCCACCTCTCCTTTTATTGATTTCCCCACCCACGTAATGTTGCAGTCAAGTAAGCCAAGTGAGTTGCAGGCTTCCTGTACATCTAGTAAGGTGCATTTTTACCTGGTAATGCTATGCTTACTGCTTAGAAAATTTACAAAACTGAAGTGGCAGGCAGATCACAAGCCTTCACATCCATTAACAAGGCATTCACTTCCAGGCTGGCTCCAGGTTTGAAGAGGAACTCAGAAGGAGGCCCCTTAATGGGACACCTATGCCAAAATGTGTGGCAGATGGCCAGACCATCTCCTCCACTGTGGGTACCAGTTTTCAGGCCTGCCAGCAGAGAAGGATGTCTCTGGCAGCAGCAGATAAAACAACTCCACTGAGCACCTGGTGGCTGTCTCTGTAATCACCCAAATGGATTTGTTGGATAGCGGCAACAATTGTACCCACCTGGCCCCCATTTAGAGCAGCACCTGATGGGGAGTTCCAGTTGCATTCTCACTCCACATATTAAGCTTTCTGTCTCATCCCACATGCGGGTTCAGGTTGTGTTCCCCTGAAGGAGAGGCATTCAGGTGTCCTTTAATCATTACACCACAAGTGCAGCCTAGATTCTAGCATTTAAAAAAGTGGATTCTGGGAGTGAAGCCTATGCCCTAGGCATGTATCAAGTTTGGTTGATTAAGCTTTACTTGCCATCTTTCCATAACTAATCTTTCTAGATAGGGTTTATGATGTTCTGGATAACTATCAGAAGCAACACATTTCCATGTTATAAAGCTGTCTTATTCTGAGTTGGATATGTGTTGTCTACCCTGACGGGTTATTGGCTTTTCCAAGGCTTGAAGCAGACGTTTTTTCTAGCCATGCGGTCTAGAGATAATTCTAACCAGAGATGCTGAGGATTGAATCTTGAGCACACAAAGTATGTGCTCTGCCACTGAGCTGTGGGATTCCCTCTTTTTAAAGGCACATTCTGAACAAGATACAAGTTAGCCATATTTTCTCAACTTTCTGAAGGCAGATTAAAAAAAAATGCAAGGGCACAATTCTGCCACAGTGCTAACAGATTAAAAGGCCCAATTATAGAGACAGCAATATAATATATTTTCATATGCAGGGCACTCAAAGTGAACTTTGCAGCATGTCAATATAAAGTAAGGGCAGCAATAGTTGGTTAGATAATTAATTTCAAATGCTTCATGGGTATCAAATTTAGCTAGGCTATAATAAATGCAAAGTCTCCCTCCCTTTTTGTGTGTGCTCCATTTGCATTTAGTTTCCTATTGCGATACATGACAGCATCACTCATCAAACTAGCACTGGAAGCTAATGAACCTAAGAGAATTAAAGTCCCTCCATCAATCACTAATTCAGTAACCAGGGGGAAAAACAGCACAAATATCCTTTTGTAAGCATATATTTCTTCAAAGTTCTCTGATTGTTAGAATGTTGTTTTCCATTAAGTGAAAATGCCCCATATAGAGATTCAACTCAGCATGTAGTAGGAGGAAGGGGTGGTATCCAAACAACACATCCCATCAATGCACAATGGTAACCCCTCTCCTCTTCTTTCCATGTTTGTTGCTGAACCCTCCCCAGATCTGCTCCAGAGGGATGGAGGAACCCTAGTCCAGATTAAGAAGGCACACAAGGAGAAGGGAAATCCCACTGAAGAAGTGGAACTCCTTGCACTGATGGAAGGTGTTACTTAGGACTACATTGGATGCAGCACACTGTTTCTGGTCATGCCCACCATACACAGGGCCATTGCTCATTGGCTATACTTGCAAAAGCCCTGTGTCCAATCCTGTCAGGATGCTGGAGCAGCTCCCAGCTGGTTGCCCAGGAAAGTATAAAGACAAGGGAAAGTTTCCTACAGTCCTTTTTCATTTCAAACTTTACAGAGAGAGGCTATAGAACCTAGTCTCTAGGATAATAGCGTTGTCCCGAGGGAATCTCCACCACTCCTATCCCTCCTACTTCCTCCTCCTCATCACCTCCTCTATGGGTGCTGCTAAGTGCCCTCTGTCTTCAAGCTCTTTGCTCTCCTACTTTTAAGGCCCATCGGGTTCTGGGAAATGGTGGGTCTGGAATGCTTTCTAATGACAATGTGTCAGTCAGCTGTTCTGATTCTCCTACGATTTCCTAACTTTCCCCTCATCTGCCTCTGAGCTGTGACCTCCCTCAAACCCCTGTTGTAAATCTATACTGTCTTCCTCCTCCCTGGAAGGGTCAGGATAGGGAGGCGGTCACCACCATTTCTCCTCTGCCCGGTCTCTAACAAATCCTTGGCATATCCAGTTCAGGCAAAGGGGGAGACTTTCATCCGAACTCCTGGAGAATTGGCTGTGGTGAACCTGTGGCCCTCCAGATGTTAGACTCCAGCTCCAATAAACCACAACCAGAATTGCCAGTGGGTAAAGATGGGGGGAGTGGAAATGCAGCAGCATCTTGAGAGAGGGTGGGCAGGAGATTGGATGAGGAACTGTGTGTGAAGGAAGAGGTGGGCCTCCTTTTATACTCAAGGAGTGGGCTCAAGTGAAACCTGCTACTCAGTTGCATCTGGCCACCAGATGAGCGCCCGCCCCTAAGCCTGCTTGCCATTAGCCAACTTAGCAGCAGGCTTGAATTCAAGTTTCCCGGCAGACAAGAAGGCCTGTTTGGCCTCCCACCTGCTGGAAAACCTCCATCCTTTCGAACCCTGTGTCAGATGAGCACCAGGGAAGAAGGCCTCCAACCTGCAGCACTGCTGCACCTATTATGAGGTAATCGGACTTCAAATACTGGAAGTAGTACAGTCATCATGACTAATAGCCATTGGTAGATTTATCCTCATATGAATTTGTCTAATTCTCTTTTCAAGCCAACAAAGTTGATGACCATTCCTGTGTTGTTGTTTAGTCATTTAGTCGTGTCCGACTCTTCATGACCCCATGCACTAGAGCACGCCAGGCACTCCTGTCTTCCACTGCCTCCCGCAGTTTGGTCAAACTCATGCTGGTAGCTTCGAGAACACTGTCCAACCATCTCGTCCTCTGTCGTCCCCTTCTCCTTGTGCCCTCCATCTTTCCCAACATCAGGGTCTTTTCCAGGGAGTCTTCTCTTCTCATGAGGTGGCCAAAGTATTGGAGTCTCAGCTTCAGGATCTGTCCTTCCAGTGAGCACTCAGGGCTGATTTCCTTCAGAATGGATAGGTTTGATCTTCTTGCAGTCCATGGGACTCTCAAGAGTCTCCTCCAGCACCATAATTCAAAAGCATCAATTCTTCGGTGATCAGCCTTCTTTATGGTCCAGCTTTCACTTCCATACGTCACCACTGGGAAAATCATAGCTTTTACTATACGGACCTTTGTTGGCAAGGTGATGTCTCTATTTTTTAATAACCAATATATTATGGCTCTCTCTTTGTTTTATACTGATAAATATAACATGTTAAAGCATAAAATGGTATTAGTAAGGATAGTGGTTTTAGTGCTTCCATCCATCTTGTTCAAAAGGTGTATTTGCCATATGGTGCTTCATTGTATTATTAAGGGTTATGAAATGACTGCTAGGGAATAAAAACTATTGTGCTTAGTTAAACTCCTGCCATTTATTAAGCAAGCTGTACAAGTGAATGTCATTCTGTCAACGGTGGCACTGAAACAGATCCTTATCTGTATGGACAGTTTTCACTTCCAAGAAATTTTGACATGCCTATGGCATTAGCTGTACTACTTTCAATGATGTAAAGTAGAGAGGAATAATAAAGATGTTGACTGACCTAAATAGAAAAGTAAGAACAGGTGAGCCTGTTGTGCTAGCAGAAACCTGGGTTAGTTAAATCTCACCCAGTGTTTACCACAATAATTTTGCAAAACAGTGCAAAACAGCAAAACTTTGTGCAGTTGAAACTGTACAAATGAAAGTAATGGAAAATGTACCCATTCATTATTCTATGCATTTGTTTCTGAACAAAAAAATAAAGCTGAACTGATATGTTGATGCATTCTGAAATAAACATACTGTCATAGACCACCCCTATATAGTAAGGAACAACTGATGAATTGCTCTCAAAGAAAAATTCCATACAGTATTTTAATGTTGGTCTTCTGCCAATTGCTGGTGAGGAAAAGATGGGGGCATCTGGCAAACAGACCATTTTCACACTCCATTCACTTGCATAAACAATTCACTGATGAACAGAAGGGGGGGAAATTCAGCTTCTTTGGCACATTCTTTGGATTGCATCAATATACATTTACATTTACATGGACAGATGCCAAGAGAAAGATAATAAATGACATGGAAATTGATGGCTGCTTTATTTTTCTTGTTCTACCATGCAGTATTGCCAGTAAAGTCATCAATTTTAACTTATTACTGTGATCAATTGCTTTACTAGAAATGCATAAAAATGATGGTTCATGCTCAGGAAATGCTCTTGCTGGTGAGAGGCTTGTTTTTGGAAGCCAAGACCAGATTTATTAATAATAGTGTTTGAAACATTGCGTCCATCTAAGATTTCCTGAAATAGCACAGGTATTGCCTTCTTTCTGCATGGCATTTTTTAAAGACAACACTGGGAACTATTCCAACAGTCACAAATAGCTGGATTGATTGGATGAATTCTCCCACTTCTTGTACAGGGGAGTATTTTCTTATTGGAAGAGGAAGCAGTCTTGAACTGCTGGAATAAGTGAGTTAGGGTTTAGCTGATCTCTGACTCAGAATACAGTGGTACCTCGGGTTACAGGCACTTCATGTTACAGACACTTCAGGTTACAGAAATAGTACTTTGGGTTAAGAACTTTGCTTCAGGATGAGAACAGAAATCACACGGCAGTGGCACAGCGGCAGCATGAGGCCCCATTAACTAAAGTGGTACCTCAGGTTAAGAACAGTTTCAGTTAAGAACGGACATCCAGAACGAATTAAGTTCTTAACCTGAGGTACCACTGTACTGGTTCTGAGGTGGAATTTTGATAGGCCCATTATTTAGTGAAGCCAGTGCCACCTATGCAAGAGTATGAACCAGCTAACGAGGAACCTAATGGCTGTATGTGAAAGCAAGAAACAACTCCAGATAACGTATAAGGAGTGTTCTGACACATATAGTGAAAATGGGTTAAGTTTTTCAAAGTCTATGATTAGATGAAAGATGGTGAGGTGCTGACGTGGCAGAAGGTGATCGGGTAAAGGATGAACAGCTAAAATGACATATCTTTTGTGGGTATAGTGTATGTCCTAATGGAAATGCTCTTGCAGACTCTTCAACTTCTTCTAATGGGTTGTAGAGGTATTATACACTATGTGCACTCTGCATTTACTTTATGCAGCATGGTGCAATGTTGCACATGTACTAAGGTTTCATTCTCAGTGATTCTGGCTATCATCATGGGGAAGAAATTAATGTCCATAATGGATTACATTCAACATCAGCCTCGATTAATTAGTATAAATTGATTCAGTTTAACCACTTTAATGGAGATGAAGAGGCTGATTAAAGCTGTGTGCCATTTGGGTCAAGGAAAAGCAGATCACCTTTGACTTTCTGTAAATGAGTAAGAAGAGGGCAAATAGCTGATGCCATTCACTGGCAAATAAGCAAAGGGCATCTGTCAGTGAGCAAAAGTCCTCTTGCTCATTGGTGCATCTAGAGCTGCTCTTGTTTCAAACTGATCGTAGGTATTCAATCACAAATTAGTGGTGTGAAAGGAAGGTGGTGTTAAAATCTCCTCCCTCACATTTTTTCAAAAGAAGATTTGACAGACACCTGTCAGGGATATTTCAGGCACTCCAGTTTGATTCCCAAGCTGTATAATATTGAGATGAATATTCATAAGCTAATATATTAAAGTATTCACTTTAAACTTTTTTTGATTAAAGCGTTATACAGTTAATAATTGCCTGTCATCTCTGTGTTATCATCTACTAAATGCTAATGTAAAAAGTGGATTTCAGTCCTGTTCAGTGTATCACTTTTGTGTGTCACCCTTTATTCTTTCCATTTTATAGACAGAATACTTGAGGTGTGACACCAGGAATTCCCATACTAAATGATTTATGGAGATGTATCACATATATATGTACAGATTTTAAAATAATTATATCAAGGATGAGGAACCAATTGGCTCCAGTTATTAGACTCTTAACTCCCATCAGTCCCAGCCAGCATGGCCAACAGTCAACGATGATGGGAGTTGTACAACATCTAAAGGACCAGAAGTTCTCAGTCCTTGATTAATGTCATCATATCTAGGAATGATGGACCCATTTCCCCAGATATGTGTACATATATATGCATACATTACTTCCACATTTATTTATTCTTTGCATTTGTTGACCAATGCTTTTTGCAGCACTTGTAACATGTTGTGCTGCCCTCAAATACTATAGATATCTGAAGTCACCAAAATCAATGCATAGCAAAGATTTCATTGAAGGTTTCCATTGCCATTGCTGGAGGTATTCAAGCAGAGGCTGTCATGAGCACTGCACATGCGAGCTGCATTGTTGAACCTGCATTGAGCAGAGAATTAGACTACATGATCTCCAAGTTTCCAATGATTTTATGTCAAAGGCCAACCTCCAACCTTCTGCATCATGCAAGCTCAATGCTTCCTTGGATGATATTTCTAGCAGTGAGAGATAAATAGAAACTCTTAATTCAGAGGCAGTATTCCACTCAATGCCCAGACACTCTAGAGTGGCAGGCAACCTCAAGTGGGTTTCTTGAAAGAATCTATCCAGCCGCTGTAGGAAACAAAATATTGGGCCAAGTGTGTCTCTGTTTCCCCCAGGACTTTGAGGTCAGAGTTGAGGGCCCCACTCAACAGCAAGACAGAAGGGCTGGTGTACCTGAACTTAAATTTGAAGTTAAGTAATACACTTTGGCATCTCAAGAAGGGGATCTCTATGAGAGCATTAAGTCCAGGGTCTTAAATTACTCTAACTGCACCACTGGTCCTTCATAGCTTCTTTTGATATATTTGTGATGCAGTTATTGGGTTATTGTGAGGGTAAAATGGGGAGAAAGAGTGCCACACTTGTGTCCTTGAACTCCCTGCAGGAAAAGCGGAAGTAAATAAATAAAATTATCCAGCTCCTCTGTAACATATACACTTTGCCACAATGCTCCTCCTATATGCAGATTGTTTGTGGGTTGAGGTACATATACCTTCTCTTTCTCAGTCTTTCCTCCCCCTGCTAAGAATCAAATCCTTTCTGATAGCAGACAAATGCTGCTGTGGATTCAGATGATAATTCCGGCAGTGATAATGATAACTTGTGTTTTGACAGCTGAAATGTGAGCCTGAAGCTCTAGCGATCTTTGAGATTTACACTGCCTGACACTGCTATTTGACTGAGTTGATTTCAGTGATGGGCACTGGAGCTGGATAAATTAGAATATGTGCAAGTGCTCTCATACACACACACACACACAGCAGCCTGGTAAATTAATTGACATTCTAGCTGACTGAAAGTTGATAGCCAGTGGTAATCTCCGAGTGCTGTCTGGATGCATGAACACAAACTTCTCCTTTTTAAAAGCTTTATGGATGTGAAGCTTATCTGAAAGCAATGTGCAAAGTTTATTTGGAAATGGAACTGTTTATATCCTAGGCTGGGTGGACTTAAAATTCTGTTCTTGTCTTTACTGAGCTCACATCATTGCACACCTGATATTCCCAGTGGAGGAGGAAACACCCTAAGGTCTATGTGAGATGCACTGAGCTCTGTACAAAATGACATTTTGAGTCCACAATGGAAATGGTAACTATGTTCTGATGCCTTGGTCTATTTGTTGCAGCATTTCTCAAACTTCTGACTAGAGGTATGTGAACATCCCAAGATTTGCCCTAGAAAAGGGCTTAGCTTTTTTTGTGTGTGAGCACCTGCTCAAGTCTTCACAAAAGGATTGAAGGCAGTTACAGAAGCCAGCACTCGTCTCTCTTCTATCCAAAAGACTGGAGGAGAGGTTGAGGAGGATGCTACCAAGGTGTAGTGTTTTCTTCCACCTGGGACCACCAGTCTTGGAATCAGCCATGAGGCACACTGGGGAAAAGTGCTGAGTTCTTGGTCAACTCGTGGGACTTTGTGGCAATAACCACTGTCACCCTTGGTTTGGGGGCAGGAGTGACTTGCCTGGTGGAGTGCAGCTTAGCAGTACCATCTTGGTATCAGCATTGCTGCTGCTTACTAGGAGGTTGAGGGGTGTGGCTATGGCTATGCTCCACTGGAGGAGATGCTCCCTTCTTTGAGTTAAGTTTTCTGCAAAATTCCCCACAGTATTTTAAAAGAAGAGCCACAGGGGACAATGGAATGGAAAACGATGCCGTTTTGCATCCTAAATTTAGCGTGCTATCAGGAACTATGTGACAATCAGCCAATGCACTGTGGGGGGATAATTGTTGGGCAAATCATCACCCAATCCTTCATTTTCTGCAGTTGGCAACAGTCAGTGCTGTATGTACTTCATTTCCACTTTGTGTAAAGTAGTTGGAAAAGTCAGTATGTGGACTTTTCAGAATAATTTGCTTAAGAACAATGACAGCTTACATTTTCCATCTTTCCTTTTCTTTTTGGCAGCCTTAAAGAAAATGTGTATACATAAAGCTAATAAAAACAAAATTCACATGTCTAACTGTCTAACAAAATATGCACCAATACTTCCAGTGATGATAAATTATCCAGGGAAACCCTACCCTTGTAATTTATAGAAGTATTTCTAATTTAGCTATTTTTTAATTTTCTCTCTATAAAAGAATATGTTCTTCAGTTGCACCGCCTCAAAAATGAGGGCCATGTCTCAGAGACAGGGCATATGATTTACCGTATTTTTTGCCCTATAAGACGCACTTTTCCCCCTCCAAAAATGAAGGGGAAATGTGTGTGCATCCTATGGGGCGAATGCAGGCTTTCGCTGAAGCCTGGAGAGCGAGGGGGGTCGGTGTGCACCGACCCCTCTCGCTTTCCAGGCTTCAGGAAGCTATCCGCAAGCCGTGGGAGAGCTGTGTGGCTTGCGGAGAACTTGCCTGCACCCAGAAGCTTGGGGCGCGCTGAGCTCAGCACGCCCCAGGCTTCTGGCTTCGCGCAGCTCGGGCTTCCCCCGCCCCAGCCCGCACCTGGGGGCGGGGAAATAATTTTTTTTCTTTATTTCCCCCCCCCCCAAAAAAAACTAGGTGCGTCCTATGGGGCGGTCCGTCCTATGGGGCGAAAAATACGGTACATGTGCAGAGTCCCTGATTCCCACCCTGGCATGAGGAGTTGCTACCAGTCAGTTCAGATCAGGATAGGGGAACTTGTGGTCCTCCAGATGTTGCTGCAGTATAACTCCCTTCATTCCTGACCATTGGTCAGGTTGGCTGGGGTGATGGGAGTTGGAGTCCAAGAAGGAGATCCCCTCAGTGGATCAATGATATGACATAATATAAGACAACTTCCGATGTTCCAAAAAATATAAGATTGCCTCAAATGCTCTTGACATCTTTCCTTTTAACACCTGAGGCTGCAGACAGACTTCAAATTATTGCAGTGGTAAAATATTTTCTTTAGGGTGTATAAGGCTAAAATCCCCCACCTGTTACACATAACAAATTCTAAACATTTCTTGGGAGTGACATGGGTACAGAAATAGAGTGACACTAGTTATGGGTGGTTGTTTTCTAAAAATGCAAAGACAATGTAGTCACCGTGTCTCATAACAAAGCTGCAAATTTAAAACTCAGATTAGTTTTGCAAAAACCCGAGAAACTGAAAAAATGAAAAAGACTTAGAAGCAAGACTTCCAACACCTGTAGTTCAATTTCAATAACTCTATCGGTATGTGGCAGATCCCTCTGGGAGCTGAAAGACTGACACAATAAAAATGAAAAGCTTTATTTCATGAACATCAGTATTTCTTTAAAGACAAGTCTTTAATAAAAGTTAATAACAGTAAGTAGAGTTCCAAATCTAAATGTCTGACAGCTGATACAAAGTTAGATGTCAGCATGTTTTATGAAAGCAATAGGGTATCCTTGTGGGAGGATATGGATTTTGAAAAACAAAACTTTTATTTTAGGGAAGGGAACTTGGCAATAATACTACCTGCTGGAACTTCTCAAGAAAAAAAGTTTAAAGGTCACATTTCATCAATCGAGATGCTGTTTGACAGTTCCACAAGAGAGTATAATTTTTAAAAAACAAATTACTAAGGTGGAAATTGGAAAATTTCCCTGAGGTGCTATTTCATATTTATCTTTCATTTTACTCTGCACCCTCCGTGGATAATATTCAGTCATCTGCTGCTCAGAATTTAGTTTTTAGGACAGATAGGTAGGCACCTCATGTAAAATGGGGGTGGGCAGTCTATGGCCTTCCAGATATAGTTGGACTACAAATCCACTCATCATTAATGACTGGATAGCTCAGTTGGTAGGGATGAGGGTGGCACTGTGGTCTAAACCACTGAGCCTAGAGCTTGCCGATCAGAAGCTCAGCAGTTCGAATCCCCGTGATGGGGTGAGCTCCTGCCAACCTAGCCGTTCAAAAGCACGTCAACATGCAAGTAGATAAATAGGTACCGGTCCGGTGGGAAGGTAAACGGCATTTCGGTGTACCAGTCTGGTGGGAAGGTAAACGGCATTTCCGTGTGCTGCTCTGGTTTTGCCAGAAGCGGCTTAGTCATGGTGGCCACATGACCCGGAAGAACTGTCTGCAGACAAACGTCGGCTCCCTCAGCCTTTAAAGTGAGATGAGCGCCACAACCCCAGAGTCGTTCATGACTGGACTTAACTGTCAGGTGTCACCTTTACCTTTAGCTCAGTTGGTGGAGCATAAGACTCTTAATCCCAGGGTTGTGGGTCTGAGCCCCACGTTGGGTGAAAGATTCCTGCAATGGAGGGGGTTGGACTAACTGACCCTTGTGGCACCTTCCAACCCTACAATTTTATGATTCTACAAACCATATTTTGGGGGCTACTACCTCAACCTTCTATGATTATAGGTCCATTGGTCTTTCAGTGTTTCTTCATTTCTGCATTACTCAAGCCTCTCATGTTGTTTAAAATCACCACATTTCTTCTGCCACTCTTCCTCCTCTCGGTATCTTTTCCTACTCCCTCTACTCGTGGCCAGATTTACAGTGTTGCAAATGGTGCCATCAAATGAAAACATACATTTCAAATCTAGATTTGGATACATTTCACCATGCCCTCCAGCTTCTCCCAGATCAAAATCACAACTATTGTGTCTAGGGATTGGCTTGAAAACCCCTCCAATATCTTCACACCTGCCAACGCAGGTGATCTAAGGTGGTGACCAGTAAATGGGTTTGGCTTGTGAAATAGGTTAAAACAATACAAATCATATTTTAAAAATACAGTCAAATGAATCTACTTACAAAAGTAAAACCTCTGCCTCTCCTAAGATTTCTGTGTAGACAGTTATAGCAGAATACTTTCCCACTTGGCTGGCATTTGATTAAAAACATATTCAAAGGTAGAAAGTCCTGTTATGATTATTGTAATAATAGACAAAGAAACTAGGTGAAATTTATTTCAGGTAATTTTTTTCTTTATATTAAGTGCTGACCAAGTATGAGGAGCCCTGTACAGTGGTACCATGGGTTACAAACACCTCGGGTGACAAACACTTCGGGTTACATATTCTGCTAACCCGGAAGTAGTACCTCAGGTTAAGAACTTTACCTCAGGTTGAGAAGAGAAATTGTGCAGTGGCAGCGGGAGGCCCCATTAGCTAAAGTGGTACCTCAGGTTAAGAACGTTTTCAGGTTAAGAATGGACCTCCGGAACGAATTAAGTTTGTAACCAGAGGTACCACTGTATGAGCTAAAGAAATAAGTATATTATATGCCTCATTAGTAGTTTCCCCAGTTACAAGGAGGGTTCTTGAACACTCTTTCATCGAAGGCAATAACAAGCAGTTTTTAACAGAAATGTATGCTCCCCGTTTAATAGAATGTAAGATGAGATAATATATTAGTAACTTGCTAGGTGTTGTTTCATGCTAAACTTCTGGGATGAGCATTTCAAAGTATCCCATGAAGCAGTAAATACTACACTAATTAGCATTAATATAACAAGATTACAAAATAAATATTTGATTATGCTTGAAGTTTCAATACAATAAGCAATTGCTGAACTGATTAGTCATGCTCTTTTCTTACCTACTTTTAGCTGAAGTGATTTAAGAGTAAAATTCACCAAATCTTGACACTGTGCTGCCTCCATCAATTTCTTTTGTCACTCTGCAATGCCATGGGATTTCTTTCTTTCTGTCTGTCTGTCTGTCTGTCTGTCTATTATTCTTGTTCTCATGTCAATAATAATAATACAGCAAGAAGTTGTGAGTTTCTTAGAAATCAATATATTTTATGCTATAAAATAAGGATAGGCAGAATTTGGGCTGTGGGATCTTCTCCCCACCCCTTTGTACATCCCCACCATCCACTGGATATACACTTAGAATGAATTTGCTTCTCTGGCACATCTCTATGTGACATTCCCCAGTGCAG
Organism: Podarcis filfolensis; assembly: GCF_964270895.1. Taxonomy (NCBI): domain Eukaryota; kingdom Metazoa; phylum Chordata; class Lepidosauria; order Squamata; family Lacertidae; genus Podarcis; species Podarcis filfolensis. The sequence goes on along the minus strand of NC_139608.1, from coordinate 26,210,289 downwards.
AGTTTACTGTGTGTTTGAAGCTGTTTGCATTCCTATTGATTTTCATAGTCCATGTGATGTTACCCTCAAACAACACCAATTTCATTGCTCCCCCCCCCCCCCGTAAATTTATGTTTACCCAATGTCAGGGACTGTGCTGAAGAGGAATGGTGGGAGCACCCTCCTCCTCCTCCCCCTGCTCCTGATCAGGATCCTGAATCTTCCCAAGAGCAGGAGAACAGTATAGATTCTGAACAGTGGTTTGCAGAGGGACATAATTCAGAAGGCAGAAGCTGGGAAGTACTGGGTGTGGAACAGCTAGGAGAAGAAGCACTGGGAGAGAGAGAGTTAACAGATTCACTGTCTCTGGAAAGCATTCCTTCCTCCATTCAGCTCAAGGTCAAGAAGAGCTGATAAGGTGGCAGCACAGACAGCACAGTGGTTACGAGCTCAGGTTAGAAGATGTGGAAGTGACGGGAGTGACTAGGGAGGAAGTGGGTGGAACACTTAATTGGGAGCACCATCGTTCCTAGGAATGGATTATTTGTTTTGTCACTGTGATCATTAAAGTTTTAACTGGTAAGAAGGCTCCTTTCCTTTGTTCTGCTTATCTGTGGCGAAAGGGGGGGGGGGGGAGGAAGCTGATTCCCTGAAGCCTGACACCCAATATGGCAATAATCTGATAGCAGTGCAGATAGCATGTGAGAATTGTCCATAATTTCAGCAGAAGTTGGGGAAAGGGTTTGCTTCTTGTTGAGATTAAGGAGTGAGACAGACATTAGAAAATAAAATCTGTATGGATAAACTTGACATTGAGATTTTCAGAAAATTGCATCCCTAGAAGGGACTCTGACTCCTTCCAAATATACTGGTCTAAGCCCCATTCACTCCGTCCATTTTGTATTGGCAGCCATTTTCTCCTTTGCTGTCCCATACTTGTGGTGTTTTTCACAAGTTTGACTTTATTGGATGCTTTGAACTGTGGAAAACTGAAAATGACTGTTGCCAGGAGAATAATCCATCACTGTGATGACATAAATATATGGTGCATTACTTACACAAGTTTTGACAGCTTTTGCTCTGAGCTAAGCATATGAATTTGGGTAGCTTATCTGCCAGATATATATTCATTTTTTACATTTTACATTTTACATTTGTGCAAAATCTGTTCCGTGTTTGGTAGTGATTTCTGTGATTTTTCCGAGAGTTCTAAAATAAAGATACAAACACGAGAAATCAAATTCAGAAGCTGAGGATGTAGCTTTGGGGAAGAATTGACATTCCTTCAGTTGCTTGACTTTTGCAGTCTGCAGGTATATAGAAGCAAGTGCCATTAAGCACCACCAAGTTGGATGGGCCTTCACCTCCCTCCATGTGACAGTCATAACAAAGGAAATGCAATATATCTGCTCCTTGGTTCCCTGGGTAAGGCTTTTATTCTAGAAATTGGATTGTGGTGACTCAGTCTTAGCTTTGAATTTACTTCCATGCTTTCTAGGCAACTTCTTCCATTATGTTCTGCTCTTACAATGCTTTTATCCCCATTATTGTTCACTGTAACCAACAAGCCAGGTCAATTGCTACTTCATTTGTTTGTGATTTAAGTTACATATCCAGCCTTGACATCCTCTTGTCATTGACACTTCAAACTTTTTGTATACCTACACATTAAGTTAGGTAATATATTTGTTATAATAATTTGTAATAATTTTGCAAACTTACATATCATTCTTTCAGGACTGGACCCAGTGCAACGTGAATAGTTCATCTCTGAAAGTCTTCTACTACTTCAACATAATTACTACTCATCCCTCCTATACCCAGAGCCATTAGACCTGATCGGGGAGTTAAATGTTTTCATTTATCTGCACAGTCATTTTATCTTGGTTTTTGTTCTTGTTTTTGTTTCCTCCACTACTGTGTTGTTCTGTTGCCACTCCATCACATTCAATGTTCCCAAGTGTCATTCAGGAGTTCAAGACAGGCTTTCTCGTCCTGATTTATTTTCCTTTTTCGTCTTGCAAAGACACAAAATGAAAAACAAGGCACTGTGGTGTGTCGGCTGTGGTTCTGCTCTTCTCTCTTGAGTGTTTCGATCATGTTCCTGCTGGACATTGAAGTATCTGTGGAAAACACGGATTGAACATATGGCTGGGTCATATTGGCCTATCAATACAATTGACTGCTACTTGTCATTTTAAATATATACTCCAAGACCATTGATCATCAGAGCAGAGTTCCTGGACATGTCTGTTTGGATAAGAAATGAATGTGAGGCATCAAGTCATTATTTACTAAGTGTCAGGTCTAGCTCCATTTTGTGTGTGTGAGAGAGAGATCTGAGCAACAGGCTGCTAGGAAAATGCCTCCATTCTTCTATGAAGTGAACCTGACTTGTATAAGTCAGCCCTTTGGTCTATCAAACTAGGGATGCTTGAGGAATTTTATCTTTGTAAATTCTGATATTAACTGATCTGGTCCATAAAACACACACACACACACACACAGAGAGAGAGAGAGAGAGAGAGAGAGAGAGAGAGAGAGAGAGAGAGAGAGAAGTTAATTGTGAATGGGAGCTTAGGGTGGAATCCTAAACTCTGGCAGGGACTAGTGAGGCTTTATGGAGCAGCACAGCCCACAGTACATCTGCAGTTCCAACAAACACATCAGCTAAGGCCTCCCACCACTCTTCTGTATCCAGCCAATCCATGACACCTGTTTAGTTTTGGAGGCAGAACTGTAGTTTCTGCCTTCAGACCATTTTGTGGTCTGAGGAAGACCTAGACCAGGGACCAAAGAACTGCGCCACCATTTCTGCATGATGAAGATGGGAATTCCCAGAGGAGTTTTTGAAATGCCTTGAATATCTGTTCCTCGATAAAAATATTTTTTTCTCCCAAAAAAATAAATAAAATCTTACAGAGTAGACCCAATCCTTTGGGTCCACATAAAGTAGCTTTTTGCAACCCGGTCATAGCCAAGAACATTGCCCAATGTTAAATAAAGAGGGAGCTCTATTATTTGAATAAAGCAACCACTGAAATAAATGAATAACTTGTCTGTGTAAAAAAAAATTAATCTGAATTCCAAGTCCTCACAAAAATATAAAAAAATAGGTTGTACTGCTGTGATAACATTACAAAAGCAGTGAAGTTCTCCATATATCTTTGAGTCAAATGAAGGGGAAATGATCTTTTACAGCAGGTGCCTTGCAAAATTTACATTTTTCATTAAACATCTTTTGTAACGTGTAAGCCGAAAAGAGCTTGTGGGAAAGGAAATGTGTTCTGTAGCCAAAGCAGACTCTTCTTTGCATTGGTAAAAAAAAAATCATTCCGAGATTAAATTGCAGTAGTTGGAAAATACAGCTCTATCTGTTGACTGAATTTGCATTTCAAAATATGGTTGCTTTGATATGCAAAAATGGTAAAGAAGTTTGTGAGGGAAAGGAAGAAAATGCAGAGGAATATGTCTATACATTACAAAGTGAAGTTCAGTAACTTCCCCATATTCAAAATCCACAGTTAGACAATACTGTTGTTAGGACCAACTAATACTTTATTGGAGCCAAATATACTTATAATGTTACGATTCACCCCAATCTCCAAGCAGTGAGAGATTTCAAGGATTCCAGGGGTGCTTACCGAGGGCTTGGTTTTCTTGGAATGAAGGTCAGAGACTGTGGTATCCTTAAGGGAGATGGTTTTATTTACACGCATACTGCATATAACCTGAGCATTGGGTGTGGGGGTGGAGGCTCACAGCATTAACACCGTGTCAGATCTTGCTTCCATACTCAGTTTCCATGGGAGACTCAAAGTCTAGCACAGGACAAACATGTCTCTTTCTCCAGTTCCCAACATTCAGCTTTTCAGCTGACACAAAACTCTGCCTATAGTTCTCAGAGGTAGCAGCTAGGAGAGGCGGTGGGGTAAGGTCACCCACTGGTTTCTATGGCAGCCTCTTTGGACTTGTAAATTGTGGTACTTAACTAGCTGGCCAAAGTCCTTACCTTAACAAAGGAACTGGTTTGACTGGTTTGTTATAAATTCTACCCCAGGTTTGGAAGGGGGACAGGGTGTCATCCAGATGACCCTCCCAAAAAACTCATAAGAATAATCCAAGATTTCTTGATTATCTCCCCCACAAAAAAAAAATAAATCCTATTATATTTATTCATTTATAATTATTACCAAATACTTATGCTACCATAGTTGCAATATATACTCCAGTCTGTAGTGACTTCCAGATTGGGTTACTACGATGTGTTCCTACATGGGAATACCCTTGAAGATGACTCAAAACAACTGGTCCAAAATGCAGGGGTTCCACTTAGATCACATATAACCCTTGTTTTAAAACATTTGCATTGGTTCATTTCCTGTTCAAGGTGCTCACATTAATGTTAAAAATCCCAAATGACTCTGACCCCAGATATCTAAAAGACTGTTTTCAGGTATTGAGATAAGCAGAGAGAAACCTCTTGGTAGCTCTGCTGCCCTCAGATGGTCATGGTGGAGATGGCCTGGGAGAGCATTTTCTGTGGCAGCCCCTAAGTTGTCGAACTCTTTCCCCACAGGGGTGCATCTGGCACCTTAGTTGTGTGGTTTCCATCACATACTGAAGATAAACCTCTTTACTCTGACCTGACACTGTTTAGCTACACAATTTATACCACAATGTAATTAAAAAATGTCTAAGTGGTTTCCCTAAATCACCACTCAATAGATGACTGTTAGCTGCTGGAACAACACAGGTTCTTAACTTGAGCAACCCAGCTTCTTGTTCCTGCTTTCTGTTCTGACTTGTACAACAGACCCCAAGCCCCCTGCTAATGTCTTACTCTTGGAATCCTGTTACAGATAGGTAGCCGTGTTGATCTGCCATAGTCAAAACAAAATTTTTTTTCTTCCAGTAGCACCTTAAAGACCAACTAAGTTAGTTCTTGGTATGAGCTTTCGTGTGCATTCTTCTTATCTGAAGAAGTGTGCATCTTGGAATCCTGCCCACCTTTGAACTGCTATGCTATGTTTGTCTTCTGCCTCATCGACCCCATGACTACATCCAGGGCATGTTTGAGAACATACACAGCCTCTCCTCATTCAGATGTTACACAGACATAGAACTGGATACCATCAGCATTCTTGTGATACCTTATCCAAAATCTCCTAATGGCCAACACTCCAGTAATTACTAACTTAAGTCCCATTGGTTTTAATGGGTCTTCCCTAAGCAGGAACAAAGTATGGATCCAACCCAATGAAACTACCTTAGTAGGTTGCATCTGAACACTATTGAAGAGATAGCGAAATATATAACCTGATCTAGCAAGAAATGTGATCTACATTCTCTCTCTTCTATCTATCTATCTATCTCTCACCACAAACAGAGTACAGTTACAGAGTAACTGGAAAAGTTAAAAAATATGCACAATTAGCAATTCCTTCTTCGCACAGTCACATAAGATGATTTTTAAAAGTTTTCCCACAGGGAGGAATCTTTCATTTTCCTTCTGCACGGGTCAATTTAGTACCTGATGTTTGAGATTGTATTCTTCTTTGTCTGGCTTGTTAGTGCTCATTATTATAAATGGGATCTTCAGCTGCTGCTGGCAAGCAAAGGGCGAAGATGATAACTGGCAGATGGCTGGGTCCTTAGTGAAAGGACCCTAATTTATATCTGTTGTATTCCATAATGCAGTTCAATTACTCAGAGAGACGGCGAAAGTTTCTTGTATGAGTCAAATCAGCTCTGCATTTTGGTAATGTTCTTATCATTATTTCTGCTGTAGATATTAATCAGTGGCAAGCAACCATATTTTCAGACAGCCTTACACTAAAAAGAATCTTTATCCCCCCCATTTTTATTTTTATTTTGCATTAACCCAGTAAAATATCCCCCCCCCCAATGATGAATTACCAATGCACCATGCTTACAGGAAGCACTACACAACATTCAGAATGAAACACTCACAGTGTCAAATCTGATTGATGCACTTATACCACTGAATTAAAAATCTATTAAATGCCCCAGTGATTAAACTGCCTCTTATCATACCTACCTGATTCATATGCAATTGTACTTGAACAAACTGAATGTTCTGTGGATAAAAGGGTGGTAAGACTCAACTCCTTATGTAACCAAAACCTATAGGCACTATCTTGTTTCATATTTATATACAATTAGAACTGGTGTGTGGTGACTTCAGAGTACATTTCTGTCTTCTGTTCACCCTTATACTAGGATAGATGATAGATGATAGATAGATAGATAGATAGATAGATAGATAGATAGATAGATAGATAGATAGATAATGATGATAGATAGATAGATAGATAGATAGATAGATGATAGATAGATAGATAGATAGATGATAGATAGATAGATAGATAGATAGGGACAATGAAGCACAGTACAGACTGTGGCGTCTTTATGATATATGGCTGCAGCATCTGATCCAAACTGTCAGACCACATTGTGCTCTGACCACCACCCCCTCCAGCTTTCTGTATTTAGCAGCCAGACACCTTTCACCCTCAATCATGCCACAGCCAACTGAACTCCTAAAACTTCCTCCTAACAGCAACTCTGGCATTGTCTCAGGGCTCTGTTCTTGTTCTCTGTTTATGGCCCATCTCTCCAGCAATCACCTCAACGTGCGAAGTTAAGTCCAGCTATTAAGAGTCTGAATTCCAGTTTAATTCTCCAAGTGTTGATTAAATTCTAACACTTACTAAATCCAGGAAGTAAACACTGGCACCTACTAACTCATAACAGTGTGTGTGTGTGTGTGTGTGCGCGCGCGCACGCACGCGCGCAGCGGCAGACCTACATTTTAAAGGCCCTGAAGCTTACTGTCGTGGGGGCCCTTCACAATCAGCAACGAGGTCTGAGTAACCACTGTTATCTTTTTCAGTGGGGTTCTTTTACGACAGATCACCATACCTTTACAACAACTGTGCTACTGACTCTCAAACTTTGGGACTGTCGAAATATATGCAATAACAAAAAAGCAATTTGAGTCAAATCAAAGCGGCTCAGACTGGGTCAATTAGACCCAATTTTTTTAAGCAATGTAGACTAAAGTCGCTTATGGGGTCACTCTGGGAACAGGAGCCCTGAAGCTTAAGCTTCATTAGTTTAATAGTAGATTGACCCGTCTATGTGTGTGATAACATAGACAAATACAAAAACTTGTAATCATTATGACATTGTTATTTTCCTTCAGGAAGCACTAATGCCTTATCCTACGCAGTGTATCTGGGCTTAGCTTCTCTTTCAATGAACTGTCCAACTCCAAATTGCTCTGCAGCTACCAGCTCATTCAACATTTGGTGCCCCCTTACCTTGATTCCACAATGCTAATTGACTTTGATGGTGTCTCTTGTCAATTCCTGAATCACTATTCTGGATGGGGATCCAAGACAGGCAAAGGCTGTGCAGCTGATTTTTTTCAATGCTTTTATCGTTGCGCTTTAGATTGCATATCTGACAAACAGCAGACTGGGGCTCTCAGTCGGATTGCCAAGCACCCGTTAATGTCAGTGAGACTGCTGAGTCTCAAAAAGGAGAACAGAGTGAGTGACAAACATGTTGGATTACAGAAAGGGAGGGAGGACTTTGTAGGGTAGTGCTGAATATTCATTGTTTTTTATCTTTAGGTCAGCAGACCAGTGATTTCATAGGGACTGAAGTTCTCTTCCCCCAAAACACACACACACATTTAGATTGTACAAGTAATCAACCTTCCACTCCCACCCCCATTGCTCAGCTTCAAAGAACAGAAGGACAAGGGCTTTTGGTTACCTTAAATGTACTCTTAAAAAAAGAAAAAAGAAAACCTTTAAAAGGAAGGTAATGCGCTACTGTAAACAGTGCAAGTCCCTCTATGGCAATTTCAGCTTCCCACACTTCTTAGAATGAAATAATAATAATAATTTTTTATACCTTGCCCATCTGGCTGGGTTTCCCCAGCCACTCTGGGCAGCTTCCAACCAAATATTAAAAACATGATACAGCATTATGATCAGCAATGTGATCTCGTGGGTCATGTCACTCAAGAAGTGTGGCTAGAAGGAAGAAGCTGGCTACACTTCCTGGAGTGGTTTCGGAGTAGTGGGGTTGGGTGGGAGAAATTTGACTTGATTCATCTTTTAAGGTCAACCTACCTAATTCACGGGATGTGGGTGGCGCTGTGGGTTAAACCACAGAGCCTAGGACTTGCCGACAGAAGGTCGGCAGTTCGAATCCCTGAGACGGGGTGAGCTGCCGTTGCTCGGTCCCTGCTCCTGCCAACCTAGCAGTTCGAAAGCACGTCAAGTGCAAGTAGGTAATTAGGTACTGCTTTGGCGGGAAAGTAAACGGCGTTTCCGTGTGCCGCTCTGGTTCGCCAGAAGCGGCTTAGTCATGCTGGCCACATGACCCGGAAGCTGTACGCCGGCTCCCTTGGCCAATAAAGTGAGATGAGCGCCGCAACTCCAGAGTCAGCCATGACTGGACCTAATGGTCAGGGGTCCCTTTACCTTTACCCAATTCACACTTACTGAAACAACAGGTGCGTGATCCAGCGAGCACTGTTCTGAAGGTTCTTACAACAGGCCCCCCCAGCTGATTTGGGTGGGGGCACATGGGGAGGGACGAGAGAGGGGAAGCCCTGTTGAATTAGTGGTACTCCTTGTGCTGCTCCTTGTCCTACTAGTGTAACTGTTTAGTTGAATCCGGGCCTAATTTCCCCCCTATTATTATGATTATATCATTACAGTTATTACCCTTAACTTAGAATATTTCATTGTCTCAGGTGTGTTGTGATCTGCTTTGAAATCTTCTTGACACGGCACCAAGGAAATCACCACAGATTATCAATTGGAAACATGTTGCAGTTATATATCAGGGCAGCAATTCAGGAATAATATCTCTGCCTGGAACAGGCTCTGGTTCATTGGTAATTTGCTAGAAACCTTTTAACTTGAGTCTCATTTGTAAAGTTAATGATAGGTTTCCCTGAACTCTGATTGAAAACCCCCAAAATGTTAGCTATTATTTAAGAGTTCCTCCTACTTCACTAAAACTTGCCCTTTCATGAGAAATGATAGTAGTGCAAATATAGTTTTATTAGCAGCCATTATATAGATAAGATGCAATACCCGAGTTTATATTTTAGTAGCTTCATTTCAGGAATATTGATGTGTATAGAGACTGGGAAAGGTTTCCATTTTTGAGATCAAATCAGTATGACCAGAAGTAATAACACTCAGTAATATCATCATGTGCAACACAGATATTGGAAGAAGCCAACATGGGTATTGGATTCCTTGAATTTCACTCCTCCCCTGTGAATTGGTATAGCCAGAGATGGAAATTCTGTATCTTCTGCCGACCAATTGGATTGATAATCAGATGAAAATACGAAGTTATAATATGTTAAGATATAGAATTAAGATAAAAACAAAGAGGGAAAGGATTTGCTGAATTAACCATGTGAACTGGAATACAAGAAAGGGAGGTGTGAGGAGGTCAGGAAACAAGTAAATGAAATATAAGACATGAAAATATTGATCTGTTTTTAATTGTTTTTTATTTCTTCATGTATTTTGTATTTTTCTTTGCATTTTTGTATCTTTTTTCTTTTTCTTTTTCTTTTCTTATTCTGTAATTCTCTTTTGTCTGTAAAATTTCAATAAATATCTTTAAAAAAAAAAGGAAATTCTGTATCTTCTGGGGGGTGGGGGGAGAGAGAGAGATAAGGCTGAAGATATTAAAAAGGAGTTAAAAATTGTAACCTATGGGTTTAAAGGGCTCATAGGACGTTCCATGAGCACAATGGGACTTCTTAACATATTGGGAAAGGTGACCTTCACAGCTCAACATTATTCACAACTTTGGTGGGTCACACGCCCAGTCTATAATTACTGATTTCTGAGGTCTAGCCACTTTATTTTTTCTAGGGCCAAATACCACTTTAGCATTTGCCAAGATGGTAAAGCACTTAATCCCTACCACAAGACTATTTATTTTTATTTAATTAAATGGTGGATTTGAGTGACTCTTCCTTCCTCTTTCAGTGCCTCCTGCCTTTACAGTGTTGAATTTGCTAGTCTCTCTTTTGGGGACTGAGTAGGAATTTTGAGGTGGAGTCCCTGATTGGCTCTTGGGACTCCATTTTTTCTTCTTCCTTCACACTGTTGAGTGTCATCTGTGTGTCTGGAATAGTGTTTTCAAAATTTGGTCCAATTATTCTGGGCAGGTGTATTTATGAAATGGTTGCTTCAGTACCTGAGACACCATTGGGTTGTACTTGCCTTGGGGAGTACTTGAGGGTGCCGTTTGGCCAGGCAGGCTTACTGGGGTGAATACTACCTGGTGGGAACACAGTGTGCATGTCAGCTTCACACACCAAAGATGCATGCAGCAGGGAGGAATAATTCTTCCCAATGCTGTAAACATGCTCAGGAGATGGGGGAATAGAATTTCTTCCCTTTATTGCCATTTACCCGCCTGGATGAATTTGATTTGGTTAATCTAGCTGAATAGGTTTGATTGTAGATCCTCTAATTCTGCTGTATTTAACACAGTGGTACCTCGGGTTAAGAACTTAATTCGTTCCGGAGGGCCGTTCTTAACCTGAAACTGTTCTTAACCTGAGGTACCACTTTAGCTAATGGGGCCTCCCGCTGCCGCCACATGATTTCTGTTCTCATCCTGAAGCAAAGTTCTTAACCCGAGGTACTATTTCTGGGTTAGCGGAGTCTGTAACCTGAAGCGTCTGTAACCTGAAGTATCTGTAACCCGAGGTACCACTGTAAATAAAACCTGTTTACCCATGATCATTTTCTCTTGAGTCTTCTTTCGGATATGATGGCAAAGTTCAATTTTCTCTTTCTGTTGACTCTCACTTTTAAACATTTCCATGATTCTCTAAACAAGCCAGAAAGCATACTGAGATCCCTGTAATATCACAGATAAAAACAGTGAGGGTGAAAAAGGAAGGTGAAAGCAGTAGAAAGAGCTACCTTATGAAATGCTACAATTAATTGCTGACAAGTTTAATTGTTGGACTTCACTGAAAGCAAATAGGAGCAGCACTTAAAAGCACACACAGACACACAGAGAGAGAAAGAGAGAGAGAGAGAGAGAGAGAGAGAGAGAGAGAGAGAGAGATCTCTCTCACTAGGACTGTTATTATTCCTGAAGTAGCAAAATGTCTTCTTTCAAAAGGTTATAAAAGTAAAATAGTGAGCTCGGTTTCAAAAAGGTCAGTTCTGCTATGCTAGTGGCTATGTTTAGATCTGGTCTTATTGCAGGCCAAACAAGACTTTTGTTAGTTCCACTAGTGCAAAATTGTTATTCTAATTGCACCACGTTTTCCTGCCTGTAATCTTAGCATAAATTGAGACGTGGCATTATGGCACACCATCACTGTGCAATTAGCTGTGTTTGCCCAGTAGTTGCCCTGTAACATAATGAACTACATAGGCTCATAGGCCACGACCCTATACTAAATTCATTGGTTCACCTAGCACAGCATTATCTATACCAGGGTTTCCCAAACTTCCAGCTGATTTTGGACTACAATTTCCATTATCCTTGACTGCGGGTCCCACTAGCTAGGGATGATGGAAGACCCAAGTTGGGGAAACTCTAGTCTACTCTGGCTGGCAGCAAGCCCTAGCTAAAGATGCAGGGTATCCAACCTGTAAGGCATGTAAGGCAGATGCTCTCACATTGGGATATTAGATAGCCATCTGTCAAGGATTCTTTAGTTGTGCTTTCTGCATTGCAGGGGGTTGGACTAGATGATCCTTGGGATCTCTTCCAACTCTACAGTTCTATGATTCTATACCAGCCTTTGGCTCTAATCATGAAAATTATGTACCCAATTATGTGTATGCACCATTGGATTTTTCATCATCTGCGTAAACAAACCCTGTAAACTGACCACTGAATATGTGAACTCTCTTTGCAGTCTTGAGCTTTAGGTAGCATTGGATGGGATGACAGTCCTATTGTAGATCAGTGGTGGTTCATTCAGATTATGTATTTTTCCTTATTTATTCAAGTTTGCTTTCTCTTATTTATGTAAGATTTTCTATCCTATCCTTCTGGTGCCCGTGCACCATTCAAGGCACTTGACAACAATTGAACATCCTGATATGCTAAAATACATTAAAAAGCAAAGAATAAAACAATAAAAATACCTAAAATACACAGCAGATAAAATAGGGTAGAGACTTTTAAGATGCAATTTGCGCACTGCACAGAGGTGCAGATGAAAGGGGTGCTTTGGCTCAGGATAAGACTGAAACAGTAGGCAGAGTTATGTGCACTTAACTTCAGCTTGCATCCAGCAATTTACAGTGTTCAGGCATTCCAGAGACAAGCAAGGTCATTTAATACTTTAATAATATTGTCCTGGTAATACTACAGAGAGGGCTCCATAAAGCATCCTCTTGGAGGACAGAATAAAAGATAACATTTCTTAGGGATTATATTGTTACTTTATTTAGAGACGTGCAGCACTATACTTCAAACAGAACATTACGTTTTATGGATGTATACATCAGACATGCATGTCTTACAATAAGCATGGGATTGGGAGGGCGAAGGAAGGACAAGAAGCTGAGTTGAAACAGGCCACGGCTGCATTAGCTACCACTTCCATGAATGCCTAAAAGTGGACATGAAAGTGGTCTGTGCAGTGATGAATGAGGTGGAGAAAGTTAATAGATTTTTATTTGTGTGTGCGTGTGTGTGTGTGTGTGCATGTATTCAGTTCACAGAAATAAATTCATTGGGCTGGATCCAGGGTTCGTATGTGTGAAGTGCCACTAACTGGATGTTTCTACTGTGGGAAGGAAGTGGCAGTGATTTTTGCTGATTCCCTTTTTTTTTTTTTAAGAAATATTTATTAAGATTTTACAAAAACAAATATACAAAAACACATAATAATAAAAGAGAGAAAAATAAAAAATAAAAGGATAAATAAAACATACAGAAACAACAAGAAAAATTAAAAACAATTATTTTTCATAACATAAAACTCGTTTGCTTGTTTCTTTGACTTCCTCACACCTCCCCTTCTTGTATTCCCATTTAAATAATCAAATCAGCAAATCCTTACCCTCTTTCATTTATCTTATCTCTATAACTTAACATTTTATAACTCAGTATTTTCATACATTATCAATTCATTTTTGCATATTCTTATTAACTTTGTTGCCAATACCACTTATTTCCAATCCAACACCATTTTAGTTTTTTTTTTTTTTTACCTAATTATACCCTTCTTCCATATTCTTAAAGCATTACAGCTGGAAACCACTTAATTTCTATCCAGCTGATTTTTGCTGATTCCCAGTGCAACCCCCTAATGAGCTACTCCTTAGAGTTGGGAAACCCTTGGAATGATGTGGAAGGGGAGCGAGAATTGGTGAGCATTGCCTTCCTGTCACCCCTTTACTAGCAAGAATCTTCACTGGGTCTCAGTCTCCTCTAGGAACAGAAGAAACCCTGACTTTCACAGATGGGAAACTACGTACAGTGGTACCTTGGTTCTCGAACTCAATCCATTCTGGAAGTCCGTTCGACTTTCAAAACGTTCGAAAACCAAGGCACGACTTCTGGTTGGCTGATTGGCCCCAGAAACAATGCCAACAGCCAGAATGGACATCAGGCTTCCGAAAATCGATCACAAACCAGAAAACCTACTTCCAGGTTTGCAGCGTTCAGGAGCTTATTTGTTCATCAACTAAGTCATTTGGTAATCAAGGTACCACTCTATATTCAATTAACTGGCAGTAGGTTCAAGAAGTAATTATATACAATGAGTGATATTCAGTGTAAGTCAGAGTAGACCTAATAAAATCAATGGACTTAAGTCCATTGATTTCCGTGGGTCTGCCCTAAGTATGACCAATGTTGGATATTTCCCACCTTATTGAATTCATTGTCAAAATTGAATGCGATTGTCATTAGCCTACATAGCTTTTTGAAAGGGTTCTGTAAGTTCAGAGAGGACATGAATATCAATGGAAGCTCCATGTGAGAAATCAGGGTTTTACATCCCACTGGAGACTTTAAAAGTACAGATGTTCACCAACTTTTAGAGTGTTGCCGAGCTAGTGCACTCCTCCCCACTCTCCCCACCTTTGTGTTCTACAATTTCACACATGAATAGGGCTTGCATTGATTTAATATCCTCATAAGTATAAAGCAGCAGAGATAAGCAAACACAACTTAAGTGTAGGCTTATTGTTAAAAACCTCGCTTGATCATTATAGATGTTAAGCAAATTCAATTCAGCAACAAGCATGCTTGGAGCTGGTCTCTCAGCTAAATAATTTGACTCTGATTTAGCATGGAACCTATTTTCCCGTGAAACCTAATCAAGATTGCTAGAACACATTTTTGCTTATACCAGGCTAAATCTGAGAAAACGGTAGCTAATTATTTTATCAATATTTTATGACCTTGTGCTTTAATGTGAAATCCAAAGGCACCGAGTAAAACCATTTTCTTAAATAAATATTTTGACAAATATAAAATGGGGAAATGTGGTATATGGGGAATGAGGTCTGGTTTTTTTGCATTTATTTTTAATGAGTCTTGCTCATTTTGATGGATGCTAGTCATTCAAACATCACATCCAGCAGCTTGCAATAATGCAGCAGGCATGATCCAAATGTGTACTGCAGGATAGAGTGTGCTTTGGACCATATTTGGTGGGGTTTGGACCCTCTAGAATGCTCACAGAACTCTGACATTGGAATCTGCATGCCTGAGGTGGTCGGTCCATTGCCAGTGCGCTTATGTGTCCTAATGACCATTTGAATAATCTTTTGAGACAAACAAAAGATGTGTGTGTGTGTGTGTGTGTGTGTGTGTGTGTGTGTGTGTGGAGTAATTGATTTAGAAGTAGATAGGCATTCAGTCTGAAAGTGTGATGATACAAAGAGTTTGGGGAACTGGGAGGAGCAGGCACCGGTTCTGCCCTGATGTTCCTGTGTTCATTTAATAACCTGATCCATCCTTGAGTAAGAAGGTCTGAAGGAAACTTCGAAGGTCATTCCTCTAAACTTGCTTAAGGCCCCCTTCAGACCTTCCACACTCAACATGGGATTGTTGGGGGGGGGGGTTGAGTGGGCATGTCTGATACATGTACCCCAAACTCTACATTCACCCCCTCCCCATATATTTTCAGGCAGAATGCCTGAATACTGCCAAAACTGTCACCCTTTTTAAATTTTATAGAAAGCAAAGTAACTCCATTGAGACTTGTTTGCCACTAACACAGGATCAGTAGTTGCTGTGGTTTCCTTGATCAGAAAAGAAAATGCAACAAGTGAAAAATGCTGTTGCAATTTATAATTCATTGGACAAAGATTTCCTCTTTCGTACATTATTCATAAATGTCTGCTGTGTTCTATCCCAGAAGCTAGATAAAACTCGTCATACATGGAGATGAGCATTCATAATGAGAGGATATCCAGTGGCCATCAGCATCACTGGCATTTTTCTCAGGATTATGCTACCTTAATTATGCACATAACAAAAAGGAACTGGACTAGTAATTAACATTTCCAATAAAGAACACTAGCTGGAAATCAGGTGGCATTTCCTCCCAATATGAGGCAGCAAATAACTCATGACACCAGGATTTAAAATGTACCTCCTATGTCTGGCAAGTTAGTACTTGGAATCTATGAGTGGAAACATATTTTTCCAGCCCCAATGTCCCTGCATAAGAAGTCATTAAGATGACTTAGAAGACAAATTAGGGATATTTTTGGGGGGAAGGCTGGGCTTCCAGTCAATGAAGAGGTTTGGTTGTGGTTGACTATAAGCTTTGACAGATGTCAGAGGTTTGTTTGATTTGATTTGAACTGCTCAAGAAAAAGAAATGTTTGTAAGAGTGATCAGGAAATGTGAGGGCTCCAAATTCTGAATATATCATATAGATGGGCTCTTAATTTTCTACATGGCAGTTTCATTGGTGCCCTATTTGGGAGGAGTGGAATCAAAATGTATTCCAAATATGGTGCATCAATTTGGACGGACGTTTACACAATGATCTGGTTCTCACTGCATGATAAGCTAAGCCTTGGCTTACTGGGACCACACAAGTGTGATGGTTCCTGGCAAGAATCTTGAGGATGCTTTGCTCCTCCCTAATCCTTTTTTGCTCCTGTGGCAGACTGAATTAAATCAAGGTTTAGGTTCATGGTTAAGTTCTTTCCTCCTGAATCACAACCTGTATGTCAGGCTAGAGGGCATGCCTTCTTTCTCAGCATAAAGGGATAAAACAGAAACATTGAGAAGGAGGTGTGGATGAAAGAGAATCAAAGACAAAGAAAGAGAGTAATGGAAGATGTGGTAGCAAGCATTTGGTGCGGGTGGCGCTGTGGTCTAAACCACTGAGCTTTGGGCTTGCTGATCAAAGGTTGGTGGTTTGAATCCCTGTGATGGGGTGAGCTCCTGTTGCTCGGTCCCAGCTCCTGCCAACCTAGCAGTTCAAAAGCATGTCAAAGTGCAAGTAGATAAAGTGTGTTCTCCCTCATGGAGAGCACAGGTTGCGGGCGGGGCTGACAAGACACCTCACTGTTACTAGGCAAATGGTTTGGCCATCCTTTAAGCAGGGGCGGGCTGTTGCTGGGGAAATCTAGATGTTGCCATTTGTTGACTGACAGCCCTATTTGTTAAATACAATGCTCGCAGCGAGGAACTTCCTCTTTTCGCTGCTTACTTCGGATCACCCGCCCTCCCTTCCCTAATTTTAGGCTGTTTGCTTGACCTTGCTATGCCTGTCATGGGGTCATCTGCTTTGGGGCAGGGACCCGGTAGGAATTTTGTCCATTTGGCTGATTAGTGTGTGCCACTTGGTTTTTGCCTACTGCATAGCAAATCGTCACAACTTGTAAGGTTTGCGGTTAGGCATTGGTCTTGGAATTGGTTGGTGGAGGGGTATGGATTCGGCTGTGCCTGCCCCTCCAAAATGCTGCTGCAGCTGCTGCTACAAGGGTTTTCCGTTAAAGGAACCCAGGGGCTCCCCATGCTTTTGTCCGAAACCCCCTGGCAAGGGGCTAGGGCCACGCAAGCCCCTGGGAGCATTCTGGGGAGAGGTGAGGCATGATTCCCAGTCCCGTCTCTCTCCCCAGGTGACTTACCCTTGCTGACTTCGCAGGGGGTGCGAATGTCAGAGCTGTCCCCGTTCGGGGTCAGTTAGTGCTACCAATGCCTAAGCAACCACTCACATTGCTGTAATTTGAATAAAGTTGTGGCCAAAATTATGCCAAAAACCTTAAACAAAAATTAAGTGTCAATTGTGTTTTTCTTTGGGGGGGGTGTCTTGGGGACCTCGACGCGCAAATAGGTACTGCTCCGGCAGGAAGGTAAACGGCATTTCCGTGCGCTGCTCTGGGTTTGCCAAAAGCGGCTTAGTCAAGCCGGCCACATGACCCGGAAAAACTGTCTGCGGAGCAGACAAACGCCAGCTGCCTCGGCCTGTAAAGTGAAATGAGTGCTGCAACCCCAGAGTCGTTTGCGATTGGACTTAGCTGTCAGGGGCACTTTACCTTTACCCATTTGCAGGAACACAACCAGGGACAGACTAGCCAGGAAGAGGGTAGCTCCTTCTGCTTCAGTGCTGCAGATGACCAAAATGCTGCAGACAACCTCAATTTCAAGGGATCCAAAGTGAGTGAAGGAAGGAGCAGTAGCATTTCCTGTGGTAATTGTGTGCAGGAGGCAACCTAGGAGATGGATGGGAGAGGAACTTTAGTGTTAAAAAGTGAGGAGAAACACATAGGAGGTTCCTGTATTGACTTAGACCTCACCATCTCTACTCTGTGATACCTGCCTAATTTATTCATTTTTCAAGTTAGTTTTTCTGCAAGCACTCCAGAGAAGAGTTTGCAAACAAAGAATGAAAATCATGGCACAACAAACTCACTGTTTGCTACCTGTCAGAAGAATCAGAATGGGATAATCACCAGTCATAAGAGTTACTGAACAGAATCTGAATACTCTATCCATCTAAATAATCCTGAAAATCAAAGGGACCAGATCTCAGCATAGATTGTATCAGATACCTTCCAGAATCTGGTGTGACAGCCTCTACTTGCTGTCTTAAACCTGTTTAATATGTTACAGGAAGAACAAATACCTGTTTGCCCTCTCTATATTTCCATATGCAATTTTCTATATCTACACAATGCAATGTCGAGAGCCAGTGTGGTGTAGTGGTTAAGAGCAGTAGTCTCCTAATCTGGGGAACCAGGTTCACGTCTCCGCTCCTCCACATCCAGCTGCTGGGTGACCTTGGGCTTACAGCTAAAAACATGTTTAATGCTTGTATAAGGAATGTTACATGGACCGCAGTGTAATATGTAGATCACACTGTGTTGCTGATCACACTGGGAGTCAGTGTGGTGTAGTGGTTAAGAGCAGTGGACTCGTAATCTGGTGAACCAGCTTCGCTTCCCCGCTCCTCCACATCCAGCTGCTGGGTGACCTTGAGCTAGTCACACTTCTCTGAAGTCTCTCAGCCTCACTCACCTCACAGAGTGTTTGTTGTGGAGGAGGAAGGGAAAGGAGAATGTTAGCCGCTTTGAGACTCCTTAAAGGGAGTGAAAGGCGGGATATCAAATCCAAACTCTTCTTCTTCTTCTTCTTGTATAGAAGGTTGTGCATGTGTACAAAAATGTGATAAGCATGTGCCAGAGATCCTTGACTTGAAATTCTCAAGTATGCATTCATGGGTCTTTTTGCCTTCATCCACAAGTTATGCTTTTTTGCTGCTATGGTGCAGAAACTGGAACTCAGCTTTAACATAATATGTGAGGAACCTTACCCATAAAAAAGAGAAATATCAAATCATGATGGAAGAAGGACCAAACCAGAGAAAACAATGGGGGATTCATGACTGGATCGCCTCAGAATTTTTTTAAATAGCTAAAGGCAGTTGCAGAAAAAGGAGATTTAGACTGAAGCCATAGCACAGGGGCAGGAGTGTTTAATGCCCCTTCCCTCCCATTTTAAGACTCCCATTTTAGAGTAGTGAAAATATATACCTTCCACTGTTTTGTCTAGTTTGACCCTTAGACTAATATTCAAAGCTGAGATCCAGATTGGTAAAGGGGGGGGGGGGGACAACCCAAGCAGAACAAGATTAAAAACAAATTCATGATAGGAAATGATAGACTCTACTCCTTTGCTAAGATTGTATGGCTGAGTTAGCACCTTAGAATTATTTCTGTATCAGCTATGCTTGTAAGGTACAAACGCTTTATTATGTTTTCAAAGCTGTCTCAATGAAAAGACAGCCGGTGACCTGCCAAGGCTTTCAGAAACACTGTGAACAATAACAGCTTAATATTGCATAAAGAAATCCTACACATTTTTACTGTTATCAATCAGATCCTTCTGAGAGCTTAATTATGTGTTGCCACCTACACTGCTTGCATTTGTATTGTGAATTTCTGCTGGTGGTACAGATGGGGAAGTCATTCTCCACCCTTTTGCAGGTAAAACTTGTATTCTACAATGTCAGCATGACATAAACACATAGAAAGAAGATCCTGAACTCCATATACAACACTACAGACAGAAATCCTACTCTAGCACCATGCCTACTTGATTGCCTTGTTTACTGATGTTTTTAAATATTCTGTTTTTACATATAAGCGTTTATTATAAAAATAGTGAATCTTGGTTTCTAGGCAAGATAAAAAAGCTGAATAGCCTGACAGCTTGAGCCACAGTATCATGACATCTTCTAGCCTTCTAAATCTGTCTGTGTATTTGTTAGTGGGGAAAATTGAGTTGAGGGAAGCACGTTGTCAAATATTTTCAGGAGAGGACAATAACCCATCAGGTTTTTTTAGGGGTGGGGGGTGGGAATAGCTTCTTCAGAAAATTCTATTCTGGTTAAATTTTGACTCAGGTAATGTTGAAAGAATCTCTGTTGTTAGTTGATATTGGTGGATGTAGGCAGAAGTGGTCAGTGTGATGGGCCTCTGCTGCTCACCCGAACTCCCTCTGGCTGATTAATGGCTGCATATGAGGATGGAGAGGGGAAAGTGGCAAGGTTGGTGTGGTGCACAGTTGCCTGCAGAGCCCATCAGTCATTCCTGTTGGCATGTTTGCACTGCACTGACTTCAGCACTGTCTCACCCCTGCCCTCTCTCTATCCCAGTATGCAGGATCTGCTGCAGGATCCATGGGTTGGGGTCACAGTAAATTAGCCGCACTTTAGTTCAATTGAAATAATGCATGTGTAGCTTACCTTGGGTCTAACTCCATGTTTATAAAGGCCAGACAGTATCAGAAATGAGTCACCGTTTTTATCATCTCTGCAACAACGCCTATGACTGCAATATTGTGCTTTATATATCTCCCTAGGAGTGAATAGCAATGTTTCACTTACGCATGAGAAAGAAAAAGGAATGCACTTAGCGGCCCCATTCTGCTGAGGGTTAAACTAGCTCTTAGTCTCTGGTGATTTGAGCAGCTAACTGCATGTTAAATGCAAACACCCATGTTGAAGATCCCAGGCATCTTTTTCTTTCTCTCTAGAAACAGGTTTTGCTTTTCTTAGTGGAGCAACTGAGAAAATGACAAGAGAATTGATTCCTTTCTCCACCCACTGTTTCCTTGTTCTTTTAAAGCAGGGAGGGAACAGGGAGGGAAACAATTAAGCACCCTTCTCCCCACCATTTATGTGCTCTGAGTTGTCAACCCAGTAATGTTCCAAGACATTTTTGTACCTAAACTTTAGTAAAGCTGAAATGGCATGTGCACTCATACACACAAAAGAACTACAGCCAACACTTTATAAAGGTCTTTCAGCATCATCCTGCCTTCAACTATTCCCCAGATTGGCCAATGGAAGAAGGTCGTTTCTATGTCCCTGCCAGGTCAATTCCAAAGCTGCTTTTTTGAAGAAATAATAGATTATAATAAATGTATTTCCAGTAGTCCTGTTTTTTGACCCGCAATTGCTTCTCCTGGTTTTATTTTTTAAAATCATACTAAAGTGTGACAGGATGTTTGAAACCGACATTTAAAATGGATAGATAGATAGATTGTACAGCCTCAAGCAGCTGTATTTGTGATGAAGGGGAAAAAAGTTCATTCCACATTTTATGATGAACTGACCCAAATTTGCTGGCGCTGCATATATACTGTATTTTGTGGTGTCATCGTGGTTTTTAAAAATGTGCCCGGAAATGCCTATTTTACAGAAAAATCCATACAGAAATGCATCATTTGGGGGAAACGCTTTGAAAAGCATACCGTGTGAGTGTGTTAGTGTTCATATAAAAGATGAGCAATTTAAATAGGAATTTTAAAGGTGATTTTAAATATATATATATATATATATATATATATATATATATATATATATGCAGAATATATATATATATATATATATATATATATGCAGAAACCAGGATGGAATGAACCTATGACTGTATGCATGTGAATCTGAGACAGAATGGTATTAAAGTGACCTGTCAGTTTAATCCTCTATAAACCAGTCTGTTCATTCTGATTGTATGTTGGAGGTACCTCAGGCAAATTGGAAAAAGACATGCTTTCTTCACTATTGAGAGATATTCCAATCCGGTCTAATCAGACTGATACACAGCTTCAAATTTTCCTTAATGGGGTTATCAAGCACATCGTTTCAGTGTGCATTAAAACTCAAAAGTGAAAGAAAAACTAGAGACAAATGGATTTGTATTCTCTTGGCAGGTACTGGACATTTGTAGTAAATCAATGGGCTGCAGAATAGAGATGGTTCAGATCATCTTTCCACTTGCATTCCTCTTACAACTACTTCTTGGATTTCAACTCATACTATATTTCCTGTAACTGCACTTTGAAAATGCTTCCAATGTTCTGATAACTCTGGAATTGATTGCTTTTCCTTTACTACTACTATTTTTTGGGAAATGCTTCTGCAACCTATTCTTGACACAATAATAGTGCATTTGTGGTGGTTTTATTCCTCTTCAGATTGTTCTGTGGTGCTTCCCCAATGCTAACACATTATTGTTGTCTTGAGGGGCTATAGCACAATAGAAGTGGGACAAAAAAATAAGTTTATACCACATTTGTGGCATAAACAGCTACAGGCTTTCAGCAGGAAATTACATGATATGCACTGATTGGAAATAAAGCAGTTTGACCACCTCAAAACTCTTGCAACTGCAGGCATTACTGAAATATACATTCTCTCCATGGATATTTGAGGCTTAAATAAATAAGCCACACCAGAACCAGATCTTGTCAATTTTCTTCTCACATAAATTGTTAATATATTCCAGTTATCTAGCTTCCTCTGACAAGTTATCTCTATCCTTTAACATTGTTGTTAATTTGGCTTAACTGTTTCCTAATCTTTGTAACAATATATTATTTTGTTGGTTTGTGGGTATTTCATCAAGCTCTGCCACATGCTAGCCTAGCAATAGTTGAGATACGTAGGGTGTGGATTTTGTATGGTTGTAGGGGCAGTGGCGTAGCAAGGTCAGATGGTACTCGGTGCAGAAAATTTCTTGTCACACCACACACACATTGAAATTATTATTATTTGCCTGCAAAAATGGTTTGACTTTATTTCATTTTTGGCGTGGGACCCAGAGCTGTTGGGCTTTTTTTACAGAGCCAAAGTTGTGGAGCTTTTGGGGGGAGATTGCATGCCTTGCAACAAGGAGTCTGCCCTACAGCTGAGGAACAGCCGGCGGGTGGACTGTTTCGGCAGCGGGAAGCCAGCTCACACCAAAGCCACAGCGTCTCTCACAGACATTGAGTGCCACACAGTATTTTGTCACCCCCCTCGGAGGTGTCACCTGGGGCGGCCCACACCACCGCACCCACTTTGCGATGCCTCTGTGTAGGAGTATACTCTTAACATAGTTTAATAAGCATATTGCAGAGTGTAATGGAATTTTAACTTGCAAACTTTCTCTTATTTGCTCAACCACATTATTCCATAGCTGCTTTGCTTTGACACACCCTCACCACAGATTGGGGAGGGGAAAGTCCTTTGTAGTTTCACAAAACCACTAAATGCAACATTACGGTTAGGAGGGCTTTTTAATGCTGAAAAGCATGTCAATGCAAAAATAAAGCAATTTGTGCTCACAACAAAAGTCCCTTTATAGATTGCATATTTAGACCATTTTCCTTGGGGAGAGTTATCCTTCATACCTAGTTTAAAGGGCCAATGCTCACAGTATGTCTTCTTACTTTGACAAACAGTAAGTCCTGGAACATATGTTCCCTGCCATGCAGGACGTTTTTTGTCTTATTTTTTATATTTTTGTTATGATTTATGTGGGAATTGTTCAGTTTGGTTTTGCATTTTTAAATGTTTAATTTATTGTTTGAGACTACTTTTGTTATGTTGTAGTTACATGTTTTTTCCATGTTGTAAGGCACCTTGAGCATGGTTTGAATCGTAGAAAGGTGGCACACAAATCAAATTATGTATTTATATTTGCATATCCTTCAAAGGGAGCCTTTTTGTAAAGAAAAACAAACACAAAAACTCAAGGATGCAGTTATAGTCAGGAGCCATTGCTGCTGAATGACACAACAGAGTTATTTATTTGGAAACTTTCCATCTCAGGAAATGTATGAATGTTGAATTGTAATTTATTTATAATATCAGAAAATTGGCCACAGTCCTGAAAATGTAAAATTTTACTATTTGCCAGAAATAAAATGAATCTGTCATTTTTGTCATTATTTATGAAGTCAGCAAACGACAAAACTTAATTGTTTCTTTTCATTAATTATTTTACCCTCATAATCTGTTCGTTCAGGTGACAGCTTAATATTTATTCCAATACAACAGTGAACAGGGTGGTGATACAATGATTTCTTCTTCTTCTTTGGCGACCACTCATAGCTGAGTAAGATTGTCTTCCTTGAACACAGTTTTAACAGTGAGTCCGTAAGTGACTGTGGAGGTCAATTCTGGATCCACACATCCTTCCACAGTGGGGACATAGGTTTCTGGGCAGGAGTTGATCATGGTGATGGTTTGCCAAACGTTCCTTCCTCTTAGCACATTTCTCCCTTTCGTCCTGAGTTTGAGTGTCTTCAAAGCCCACGACACTTTTGGTATAAGCTGCTCTCCAATTGCAGCTCTCACAGGTCAGTGTTTCCCAGTTGTGGGTGTTTATACTGCATTTTTAAAGATTTGCCTTCAGAGAGTCTTTAAATCTCTTTTGTTGACCACCAGCATTACACTTTCCATTTTTAAGTTCAGAATAAAGCAGTTGCTTTGGAAGACGGAAAATTTTACACATCACTTGGGAAAACAGGCGAACTAATGCCAGTGTACTGGAAGAAGCAAAGATCACCAGTGCTGAAACAATGATTCTTCAACTTCAACTTCGTAGGACTGGTCATGTTGTATGGATGCCTGATACAATGATTACTGCAATCGTCACAAGAGAATTTCACCAAATCACTAAAATGCCTTGGAAGATCACTGAAGTGACAAGTGAGAGCACATAATAAATGGTGGGGAGAAGGATGCTTAACCCTTTCCCTCCCTGTTCTTTCTTCTGCTTTAAATGAACAAGGAAACAGTAGATGAAGAAAGGAGAAAGAAATATCACCAAGGCAACTATCTGTAAACAAACAGTGTCCTTCAGTTTGTTAAAGCTCCTTAGGAAACATGGATAGGGCTCTCAAATTTAAAGACATAGTGGCAGAAAATCCACAAGTACAGCTGCATGTAATGACATGAATCTTGCAAACTCTAATGTTGAATTTAATCCATGTGGAAATAGTGCATTGATTTTATAAATATACTTGGACTCCATCTTTGAAAATAATTTGGACACATTAACATCAGTGGAGTGAGTTGAAGATATGTGCTTTACAACAAAAGAGTGAAAGTCATCACAAGTGTGGTTTTGTCCAATAAAGTGTTCAACCAGCGGAGCCTCTCTGATTTTGCCTCTAATGAGGGATCGGTGTTCTAAAATACGAGTCTTAACAGGGAGGGTAGTGGCACCAATGTACATCAACTGACAAGTGCATTCAATTAAATAAGTCACATTTTTGGTACCACAGTTAGCGAATTCGATTTCAAAATTATGGAGCTGTTAGAGACCTGATAAGAGACAGTTTCAGTAGCTTGGTTGCAAGCTAAACAACCTCCATACTTAAAGTGTCTCACTGGTAGATGAGAAATTTTCTGTGGTCTTTGAAAATCACTGTGAACCAAAAAAAAATCTTTTAAATTGCAGGTTTTGCAATACCCTATCAAGGGAGTGAGATCACAATTGGCAATGTGAGATACAATGTCCCAGTATCTGTTTATGATTTGTCTTACCTTCATTGTCTGTGGGGTAAACTCAAAAGAGCAGGTAATTTTTTGTGGTATTTTACTTTTGGGTACAAGAAGGTCTCATCTGTCACATATATCCCCGGCATATTATTCATAAAGCCCCGGTGAAAGCAGATGCATGTGTAATCAAAAGTAAAATACCACAAAAATGTATTAACTGCTTGTTTACAGATAGTTGCCTTGGTGATATTATCTTGTGTCAATTGTAATATTTATTCTAGCAGGCCTTTGCAGCTTAGTAAGAGTGACATAATTAGTTTACTATAATGTTGTATATTAATTGTATTTTGTATTGTGGTTCTGCTTTAGCTTTTAATGCTGTATTCTGATTGTTAGCCATCCTGGGCTCTCAACAGAAGAAGGGCAAGGAATAGCAACAACAACAACATTTCATTATTCATTTGTGAAACTCACATTTTCTTCTGTACTTTCTTTCTTTTGACTAGCAGTTTCAGGTACTTTGGTTTATTTGCCACTGCCTGAGGAAAGCAGAGCTGATTTGGGCAGCCACTGCTGACCACAACCATTTCCCCACAATGCACCAGAGTCCGGGGAATTCTGGGAAGATAAAATGGTAGCCACCAGGAGCAGCTGCTGAAATTAGCTGTGCCATAGCTGCAAAGACAAGCAAGCCTCTCCTCAAATGAGTTATGATCTCATGAATTATGAGGGGCTCCTTTAAATGGCGGCCACTCGAGAGGAGCGCTCAGCCAACCGTGGCTCCTGTGTCTTGCGAGCGGCAGGGACTGGCAGTGGCGGAGAGACGATGAGTGGCGCGCGAAAGGGCTCCAGAGAGGAACTGGCGCCAACAAAGCCCAGCCCCCTTCCTCCTCTAGGCAAGGCGGGGAGAAGCCAGGAGGAGGGAGGGAGGAAGTGGTGGTGGCACCATGTGAGGGGGAGGGAGGGAGAGGGAAAGAATGCGCACGTGGCGATCCATGTGCTAGCGATCCATACGGCGATTCCTGGACTGTCCGTGGGCCGGATTTAGAAGGCAATTGGGCCTGATCCGGCCCGCGGACCTTAGTTTGCTGACCCATGTACGAGACACATTATGAGCCTAAAGAATGATACATTGTAGGGTAAGAGTAAGTGGGTTGTTTCCCATAACTTTCCTGACCCAGAACTGGATAAGACCATGGAGAAAAATAGTTGGTGCTGCTTATAGTGTTCAAGGGGAGTCAGTAAATACTGACAACCAACTCAAGGCTACCAACCAAAAGATCTCCCTTGAGGAGGTCATAGCAAGCCAATATACCCTCGCTGCTTTCCCCTCCTGATTTTGGATCCACCAAGATTAACCACAGGAGCAGTGATGGCAGCATGTACAGGAAGAAACCTGCAATGCTCATCTGACAGCATGAGGTCTCTCATTCATATCATACTCATGAGGAGGAAGCAGGATTTCTCATGTACTCTTGACCAGGGCCCTGATTACATGACAGATAGGGGTGAGTTGGTAAAGTTGAGACTGTCAGTGCTGGAGCAACACTATTTTCCATGTGACTCCTTGTTGCACAGGATCTGCCACACAGAACCTCTTGATCTCTGATCCCCAGACAATTTTATCACCTCTCTGGTGAGCTGGAATGTTGTGCTGCATGGCAAAGGTGGTAGCAATGCAACAAAATGGAGACATTACAAATCACATAGTATCACTTTCGTGGCTGTAGCAGAGATGCATTGTATATTAGAGTCTTTTTGATAATGTCACTGCTTTTCTTGCATACATTTAAGCTGCAATTGAATTGCCATGTTAAATTTTGCAGTCATTGGGTGCATTGGGAGAGGGAAAGGGGAAAAAGAAGAGAGAGGCTTTCTTTCTTTCTTTCCTTCCATCCCTATGTGGTATGTTTGAATTTGCTTACTAATGATTAAACATACTTCACTTTTTCAATTTTAGTGAAATTCTGTTACAGGGTGGGCAGGAGATTGTACACAGTCGCTGTTACCCGTCGCTATTACAGGGTGGGCAGGAGATTGTACACAGCAAGATTTCAGAGTACCTGAAATCTCATTGTTGTTCTTCCTTTATCTCAGGTTCTTTGTTTGCATTTTCATGTTTCACTTCCATTTATATCTTGCTGGTAACAGTTTCATTTATGTGAAAATACAATCTGATTTCCATACTATGCCAGGAACAATAAGACTTAAAATAATTCAGTGCAGAGGAAGGGTCTAGATAGAAATAGTTTTCAGAGTTATTTGTGTTTGCCAATATTATCTCTTCAATCTCCTGTGTATTATCTTTGAATGAAGAGGCAACTCATATGCCTTTACTAGGGAGTAAGTTCCATTGAACTCAGCAGGACTTGAGTAAACATTCCCTGGTTTGTGCTGTAAAATATGCAATTGTGTTTCTTCACTGAACTGCAGTCATACCATTGAGATGTATGGGGCAAAGTGTTATTATCGTTCCAGAATATTATGTGTTCCAATATCTTTATTTAATCCTGGCTATCAGTATGATTCCTGGAATTTCTTGGAAATATAATCATTGCTCATTTTGCTGTCAGGGGAAGAAAGCCTGATTAAATGATAAATGTGAACTAGTATTTGATTAACGGTTTGGCACCTATATCCTTCAATAAATTAAAACAAGATGAAATGTTCACAGTATGCAATGTGCAGTTATCACATCAGGAGATTGTCCTTGAGAAGTGATGGAGGCCTTGTGTGATCTGAGATGCCTCTGTACTCTAGGGTTGCCATGTTTCAAAAAGTGAAAGTCTGGACACAAAAGTTGTTGAACTTTTTTTGGCAAAGTTGTTGAGCTGTTTTTTTTTTCAACCCCCCCCCCCCCATATAAAACAGCACTTTTTCTTTCCCTCCTGCCTACTTAAGGCAGGAACCCTTTCCTCACATGCCTCATTTCCCTCCCTTCCTCCCTCTTCTCCAGCCCTTCATGTCCCCCACCGAAGCCTCTCTTTGAGGCTTTCCGCCAAATGCGTCCGGCGAAATGGAGGAGGTGGTTAGTAGGCTGGAACCGGGAGCTGCCTCTGCGGCCAACCAAACCTCAGTCTGTTTTGGCCCTCAGTGATGCCTTCTTGGCTCATGAGTATGAAGGGCAGGGCTGCTGACAGGGCGCACCATGGGGAGTGAGGTACCAGTGGTGGCGGCGGCAGAGCTGCTAGCTGCATTACGGTCAGTAGAAGTCCAGTGAGGAAGCTGAGGCAGTGGTAGGGTGAGTAGTTGGGGAGAGGGTGGAGTGCCCACTAAGCTTGACTTTTAAAGCTATTTTTATGGAAAATCAGCAAGAGCAGCATTGCAGACATGGGTTGTCATGCATCTGGATTTCCCTGGATATTTTGCTGATTTCCACCCGGACACTGCTTCCGACCACAGTATTCCGGGTATATCTGGGAAATACAGGATGTATGGCAACCCTACCGTACTCTCATAGACACCATGCCTTTCAGAACTTCAGTCAAAGTTCAGTGGCCAATCTGGCTTGAGACTTTTCCCACAATGGGCTGACAGAAAATAGCAATGACATAGTTAAACATCCCAAATACAGCATAAATCATATAAAATAATTAACAAATCACAAATAAAACAATTACAAACTATGAAACACTATTAACAAAGCAGCAAAGAAAAAACAAGCTAAATAAGGTAACTTAAATAGGCATGAAATAGGTGTTCATTATTGAAATAAGTAAACAAAACACTCAACTCTCCCCTCTTCTACTTCCTGATTTATTGCTTTTCACTCTTTCATAATAGAAAATATGTACTTTCTTTTTACAAGAGGATGATCTCACCTACTTCACATTGTTAGTATGTGAAGTGTTTGCCAATGAAATGTTTGCCTTAATTTTGAAGGTAAAATGGATGGTCTCTCTCTCTCTCTCCTAACATTATAAGGCCGTTAAGAGCTAAGACGAAACAATGTGATCTGCTGGTAATTAAGCAGAAAATATCTGCAGCCTTTTTATTCCAGAAACACACACTAAGCAAATGTTTAACTAAGTTAATGTTTGATGAAGCAGAAGTTTCATTGTTTAATCCATTTTTAAAAGTCTGGTCAATATTGGTTATCAATCAAGTGCTGGTTCAATACATTTTGCTGCCTGAGACCAAGGGTGGGTCTGCTATGAAACTAATGAAACTTAGCTTTCGGGCCCCTAATCTAATCGGGCCCAAGAAGTGACTTTAGTCAACATAGCTTTTTTTATATAAAGGTCTAGTAGATGCAATTTGAGTTGCACAACTCAAATTGATTCTTTGTTGTATGTATTTCAATAATCCCAAAATTTGAGAGTCAGTAGCACAGATGTTGTAACGGTTGTTGCAAGCAACCCCATTGAAGAAGATAACCCAGTGGCTATCCAGACCTCATTGCTGGCCCCAAAAATGTAGATCCATCACTGCCTGAGACAAAGATGGACTCTCCCACATTCTTCAAAAAGAAGCATCAGCACTGGTGATTGGTCAATGTCCTCCATTGTACCTGAAGATAGCCTAGGAAGGAGAGAACAACATGGTTTTGATGAAAGTCTAAAAAAGGACTACATGCCCTGCAATACCTTTCATAATCCTGTTTTGCGTTATCAAGAAACACATTTATAATGAAGCCGAATTAGTTGTTTGGTTGCCCATAAGCGTCAAGTATGAGGTACTAGTTGTATTTTGTTTTGAAGCCCATAAAGTAATGGATCACATATCCTTATGCAACAGGGAGGCATATAAGCCTATGCACCAATTAAAGCCAATCTTCTTTTCTATCACTGTGTCAGTTTAGGACTACATCTGGAAGCAGGGCCTTTTCCACTGTTGCCCCTCGGCTCTGGAATGCAGTTCCCAAGAAGATAAACATTCTTGCTTAATCAGAATGGGTATTAAACTATTTTATTTGAGTTTATAAGTACGGTAGTCTTTCAGCTGATTTGGTAGGGATGGTATTCAGCTATATATGTGTTTTGTAATTTTTTGTGGAGGTGGGGATGTAGGAGAAATCCCGAACCTCTGAGAAAAGCATCTTAAAATGTGATTTGTTGTTGTTGTTGTTTAGTCGTTTAGTCATGTCCGACTCTTCGTGACCCCATGGACCAGAGCACGCCAGGCACTCCTGTCTTCTACTGCCTCCTGCAGTTTGGTCAAACTCATGCTGGTAGCTTTGAGAACACTGTCCAACCATCTTGTCCTCTGTCGTCCCCTTCTCCTTGTGCCCTTCATCTTTCCCAACATCAGGGTCTTTTTCAGGGAGTCTTCTCTTCTCATAAGGTGGCCAAAGTATTGGAGCCTCAGCTTCACGATCTGTCCTTCCAGTGAGCACTAAGGGCTGGTTTCCTTAAGAATGGATAGGTTTGATCTTCTTGCAGTCCATGGGACTCTCAAGAGTCTCCTCCAGCACCATAATTCAAAAGCATCAATTCTTCAGTGATCAGCCTTCTTTATGGTCCAGCTCTCACTTCCATACATCATGTGATCTAGCTAAGCTAAATATAATGCAACCAGTGCATAGATCAACATTTTAACAGCTTATTGCACAGTATTGCATATATTTCCAGATGTGTTTCTTTCTTTTTAATGTATGGTGCTTATTTGGTTTCAGGGTTAGTTAGTTTTCCCCCCATAGCATCACAATTAATCAAATATTTTCCCTTATAAGAAACCTATTTGCTATGGAAAGCTGCTGTGAAGATTCTGATCATTATATCTATCCTCTGCTGGTAAACAACATTTAAAACCCCCAACTAAATCTATCCAGATTTGACATTCCTTTGCATAATTAGCTTTTACAGCAATACTTTTAACAGTTTCCTCAAAACTCTTGGGGGGTTGTTTTACTAATTAA
Source organism: Podarcis filfolensis (assembly GCF_964270895.1). Lineage (NCBI taxonomy): Eukaryota > Metazoa > Chordata > Lepidosauria > Squamata > Lacertidae > Podarcis > Podarcis filfolensis. The sequence continues at coordinate 26,179,144 of NC_139608.1, read as the reverse complement.
AATTCATGAAATTAGTTCAGAGATTCAAAAATATAATAAACTACTGAGTGCCTCTTAGCTTTGAATACTGTCTCTGGTGTAGTCAACAGAGGATTAATTGGCAATTTTGAAAGATCAGTGTCTGAAATTGGGAAGCTTGGCAGACAGACCAATATCCTGACCTTCTTGGTGACCACAGATGCAGCAAAACCTGGAAGTCACAAGTGTGGGGTGATTAGCGAAGCAATTCGGAGCATGGCATACTCTGATGAGTATATTGGTATGACACACTTAGGAAGGGCTGTAGCAGGATCTGCCTTGTATGCAGAAGGTCCTTTGTTCATCCTCTGGCATCTTCAGGTAGGGTTGAGAAAAACATCTGTCTAACAGCGTGGTTGAAAATGAATGTGTTTTACCTGGCACCTAATGATATGGAATGCTGGTGTCAGGTGAGCCTCACTGGGGAGAGCATTCCACAAGCAGAGAACCAACACTGAAAAGGCCTATTCTTGCGTTGTCAGCCTCCAGACATCCCATGGCAGAGGTACATGAGGAAGGACTTCAGGTGAAGATCGCTGGGTCCAGAACACAACCTAATTAAAGGAACTGGAACCTATAAATGTGTTTGCCTTCTGGAATCTTGTGTGTGTGTGTGAGTGTGTGAGTGAGTGAGTGAGTGAGTAACACTCGAATTCAGGATGCAAGGGAGAAACGTGCTAAGAGGAAGGCACGCTTGGCAAATCCACACTGTGATCAACTCCCGCCTGGGAACCAATGTCCCCACTGTGGAAGGATGTGTGGATCCAGAATTGGCCTCCACAGTCACTTACGGACTCATTATTAAAACCGTGTTTATGGAAGACAATCTTACTTGGCTACGAGTGATCGCCAAAGAAGTGTGTGTGTGTGTGTGTGTGTGTGTGAGAGAGAGAGAGAGAGAGAGAGAGAGAGAGATGACTGAGTAATTAGGAGTAGCTTTTTAGTCAATTTAGGATTTTAAAAGATAAATGAGCCAAATGTCAGGTCATATACTAAAAAGGTGGTTTTGTCCCAAAGAAAGCAAGATATTTTTGAGCATTTTAGTGATGCATCTTCACTTTTGGACATTCCAGTTTTCTTTCATTCCAGAGGTTGCCCTATTATCCTATGAGTCCATGGGAGACTGTGCTCTCTGACAATTGATTTCCGAAGGTTCTGTATCTTTGAAATGTGTTATACAATAGGATTCATTCCTGTATGCCGAACAGTTGAAATCAGTAAAAAGCACACTTTTCTTTGTGTTAACAAATTGTATTGAGTTCAGCTGAATGGCTGCAGCAACTGTTGAATGATTTATGCTATGAAACCTGGTGCTCAACAGAAAGCAAACAAACCTTTGTGCTATATATGGAAAGCAGCGCAGCGCTAGACACAAGCCACAAAGCACCCATCCACCTGTCACTTTTCAGATTTCTCCGATGGATATTCCCAGAATCAAAAGCAACAGTATAAGCAACATAGCACATGCTATGTTTTGTTCTACCTATGTTATATTAAACACTATCTCTATAATATTAATCACAGATCTTTACACAATTCTGCTCTGAAATACAAAATACAGAGTAATAAAAACTAACTAGGTAAAAATAATAATAATTAAACTGCATCACAACATATTTAAAACCAACAATTAAAATACAATTTGTCCCAGGAGTCAGCATAGACTGCACCTTAGGTTTCAAAGGCCTCTCTGAATAGGAAGGCCTTGCCTGTTAGCAGAAGGATAACAGCCAATCTAGCTTCTCTTGATAGGAATTCTTCTGCTAGGAGCCATCCATTGGTTCCAGTCCTTCCCTCTGGAGCAGGAGAAAACAAGCTTACTCAGTCTTCAATGTGACCCTTCACCAGTCCTTTAGATCAGGCATAGGCAAACTCCGGCCCTCCAGATGTTTTGGGACTACAATTCCCATCATCCCTGACCACTGGTCCTGTTAGCTAGGGATGATGGAAGTTGTAGTCCCAAACATCTGGAGGGCTGGAGTTTGCCTATGCGTGCTTTAGATATTTGAAGATGGCTATAATATCTCCTCTTATCCATATTAAACATACCCAACTCCTTCATAAGGCTTAGGTTCCAGACCCTTGGTCATACTGGGCATTATCCTCTGCACATATTCCAGATTGTCAATAACCTTCTTAAATTGTGGGGCAATCAGGAATAATATAAAATCCTCTTGCTTCTCATTTCCGTATCTTGCCAGACCTAAGGCAACTCTAGATTATGTTAAACTTCATGTGATGCAGAGGTGTATCCTTGCAGATGAACCTTCATCCCACCTGCCTCCTTACTTTCACCCCAGTTACCTCCGTGCAGGCTCACCTGTGCTATACAGGAGCCTGTGCTTATGTCCAGCCCTGCAAAGGACATCAGCTGCACGTTTGGTTTACCACTTTATAACAAAGTCAAATATATCTTGTGGGAACTAATTAAAATACAATCTCTTGCAGCAAAACGCATTAAGAAAATACAGCATACAGTTGTAATGTACAGAATGCAATCTTCCAAAATGAATTAAATCAATAAGACCATTCAAATTGCAATAGCACACGTCTTTGCGCTGTAGAGTTTATAAATATGCCATGTACATACTTATCAAAAGCTGGAATGCTTGAGGAATTCATTCTTTGTGGATTTCTGTACAAACTTCCCAGATCTGTACCTCTGTGCATGGGAGCCTTTTTGAATATAGTGAGCCCCCCACTCCAGATATTCACATTCCAACACAAGGAGGGCCCTGGGGCCCTGGGACCAGGCAGCATATCCCCCATGCTATTCAAATCATGTGGGGGAACTGAACACTCAAATAAAGTTCAAGTAATTGGGAATTCTAAAATCAGAGGAAACATGCAGCTGGGAATTTTTGAAGCATTGCTACCTGAGCCTTGCTAAATAAATAAAAGAAGACCTCTATTTTTACAAAGAGAGGATAATGCAACCGGATCAGGCTGTAAGCTGTTTCTGAAAGCAGGGAGAAAGCATTCATTTCTATCTGTTAAATATCCTCAGCTGTGTTTTGGATGAAGAACTGGATGACAGATTTATCAAATGCAAAGGGACAAACAAAATTAGGAGGGATTGCAAATACGGCATTTGCTTCCACATGAAGCACATGAAATGCGAACTTCAATTAACCTGATCCAGTTCAAACTTGAAAATATATTGTCAAGCATCTCACATTGGAACACAGTGGATCCAGGCAGGCGATGCTGCTATCTAAGCCTAGCAGCCATCCACTGAGCTTGTTTTTGTTTGGTCCGATGCTATTCCCCTGCTAGGAAGCGGAAGGATTTTCCTCAATTTGTTTTCATTACATGATGCGCCAGCGCCAAGCACAGCCTGAAGAGCACAACAAACCAAAAGCTTTCTTCGAGGAAGCAAAGGCCCCAGCTGAGCTCAAAAGCAGCCAGTTGATGATTCAGATGGGGCTTAATAATTTCGAATGCATGCTCCTTAGCAGCAGCAGCAGCAGCAGCAGAGAGCACTGGCCTGGCAACTTTCAAACACAGGAAGTCCCCTTCTAATTTTATTTATAAGTGGAAAGTAATTTCTGCGGCAACCCACAGTGAATGACCTGGAGTTGAAGAAATGTCACAGTCCACAGCCTCACAAGAGTGGGGCTCTCTCCCCTGGTTCTTTTCCTTTCAGAAAATAGTGCTCAGATTAAAGTCCGGTGTCTGTGTGAGTCTGCTTCTGCTAGCCATGCAATGCTGCAGCTGGGTGCATTGTTGAGGCCAGCCTGGAGGGGGGGGGGCAAGCTGAAGCCATCTGCTGTGCACTTGCATGCCAGCAGCTCCATATCATTGGGGGGGGGGGCAGGCTTGATAGGCTTCGCTTCCGTTTATTAATTCACTCACATCAAAGAACCCCAGGATAATGCAGCTGGTGAATACATTCCCCCCACCCAATTATCTCTGCTTTAACATTCTTCCCTTTGCATTCCACATGCCTGGCCTTGATAACAAAATGGTTGGTGCTTCGTCCTGGAATCAGACATCAAGGTTTCATCAGTTGGCTCTTCAGGCAAGGACCAGGGGGTTGGACTAGATGGCTCTTGCGACCTATACATGCCTTAGATTCTGTACAAATACAATGGCAGGTTAATGCTGCGCTGTTTTTAACACTTGATTGGGAGCCCCCCAGAGTGGCTGGGGAAACTCAGCCAGATGGGTGGGGTATAAATAAATTATTATTATTATTATTATTATTATTATTATTATTATTATTTAGTGGCTTTTAGTGTGGACAGGGGCTCTCAGGGGTGTCGGCTGATCCCTGTTGACTATTTGATGGAGTTTTGTGGAAGTATGCATGAGAGGGGCTTGTCTGTAGAGACAATGAGAGAGAACTTGATATCCCACTTTATCACTACCCGAAGGAGTCTCAAAACAGCTAACATTCTCCTTTCCCTTCCTCCCCCACAACAAACGCTCTGTGAGGTGAGTGAGGCTGAGAGACTTCAGAGAAGTGTGACTAGCCCAAGGTCATCCAGCAGCTGCTTGTGGAGGAGCGGGGACGCGAACCCGGTTCACCAGATCACGAGTCCATTGCTCTTAACCACTACACCACACTGGCTGTCTAAGGTCTTCAGAATCTAGATGATGCCAGAAGGCTAGGTGTGGGCACAGCCATGGACTTTAGAGGCTGGATAGTTCATTTGCTTAGATATGCTGAAGGGGCAGAAGGCTCATTGGTTGTTGGTGTATATCTCACCTTTTGTTCCATGCAGCGCTGCTGACTACCTTCTAAGGGGCTCTGGTGATCTGGTGGCAGTTCATTAAACTAGACACAAAGCCACATCAATGTATGAAAGCCTGTAGTGTGCTTCAGAACAGCACTATCTCGTAGAGTCCATTCACACTTCCACTTGTCCCATGCCCTAGAAAGCATGGACCCCAGATGTTTTCCACTTATCCTTCACTTTCTAGGGACGGGCCTAAGCAGTTTTCTGTTTGCCCCACTGGTTTCCCCAGGAAAACCCACTCTTTACCACTGAGTTGGAGCAAATGTCAATATGTATAAAGCCTGACTGACATTTGTTCCAATGTAGTGGTAAAGAGCAAGTTTTTGTGGGGTAAAATGGTGGGATAAGTAGAAGTGTGGACACGGTTCTAGCCTCTAGGCAGATGATTGCAGGTCTCTTGCCTTGTGGAGCAGTTGCAACAACAGTGGGACCATGCTCCCACTAGCTTGTGTACAGTGGTACCTTGGTTCTCACACTTAATCCCTTCCAGAAGCCCATTCCAAAACCAAAGCATTCCAAAACCAAGGCGTGTTTTCCCATAGAAAGTAATGCAAAATGGATTAATCCATTCCAGACTTAAAAACAACCCCTAAAACAGCAATTGAACATGAATTTTATTATCTAACGAGACCATAGATCCATAAAATGAAAGCAATAATCTATGTACTGTACTATAAAATAAATAAGACATTATTATAGATGATACCTGCACTGATGGTAGTCATTGTTTGGATAGGGGGCTTTTATCCATTTCCAGTCACATCAGTAGCTGAGCTGGGTTCCACACAGTCACAAAATAACTAAAAAAGCCTCAACAACAAAAACACAGAATAAATAGCAAAAACCAAAGCGCCAAACATAATCCGTTCCGGAAGTCCATTTGACTACTGAAATGTTCAAAAACCAAGACGCAGCTTCTGATTGGTGCAGGCGGCCCAGAAACAATAACCGACAGCTGTATCGGATGTTCAGCTTCCGAAAAACATTTGAAAACCAGAACACTGACTTCCAGGTTTTCGGTGTTTGAGAACCAAGGTGTTTGAGAAGCAAGGTACCAATGTACCCTCATCTGATGGTTGCATGCACACAGCCTGAGGCTTCTCCTACATGAAAGCTGTTGCTGCTCTTCCCTCTTCAAGCCCCTCCTGGTTCTAGGACACAGTGTGGTGGCGAATGACCCATCTGAACAGCTTCTTCCCCCATCACATCCTGCATGCCCATCTCCATCTCTGACGGCTCTGACTATTCCTCTTTTCCCTGCCCTGGCTTCTGACTTGTGGGTGGTGCCAAACCCCATAAATTGCTGGTCTCCTGCCTCTGCTACACACTCATCAGAACCCTGCCAGTTCCTGACAGAGATTCTCTGCAGCGAGGAGAGCAGAGCTCATTTCTATATGAAAGGAATATTTGATCAGAATTTCATAGCAATTTCATTTATTATACTAACTCTTTAAATAGTAACTTCATTGATTATTCTATTTTATTCACTATATTTGTATGCCATTGGATGGCTAACATACCTTCACATATATTCACATGCTTTTTTACCTAAAGGATATAGTAGCATTGTGCAAAATGTGTGAAACAGTCCTCAAACCAGTGACTCTAAAAAAAAGATGCACAATCTTCACCTAGTTCTTTGAAGATTGGCCCACACAGTACTTGTTAAATTGTACACAAAGTCATAAAAAGAAATGAGTGGTTTAATATTAAAGGAGGGAAAATGGTGTCATTTCTAGTCTTTCTAGTTTCCGAAAGAGAGATGAAATGTACTTGAAATTAAGACTCTTCCATTAAGCTTATGATGCAATATTTATAAAGGCAAAAAAGGAGAAGGATGGAGAGGTGCCTTCTATATTAAAATACATATAAAAAACATTTATTTCCTGGATCTTCTCTCTACTGTTTATAAATATTTAAGGAAGTTAAAGTAATTTCATTATGCTACTTTTACTTTCTGACCTAGAGTGCAATTTTGCTTCAAAACTATCAACTGGGAAAAAATGTTGTTAACCTGGAAAGGTGGCTTCATCTAAGCATTATGCTTTCTCACTTAGGCCATATTCACACCATACATTTAAAGCACTATGATATCATTTTAAACATGGCTTCTCCCACAGAATCCTGGGAGCTCTACGTAGTTTGTTAAGGGTGCTGAAAGTTGTGAGGAGACCCCTATTCTCCTCTCAGAGCTACACTTCCCAGAGTTCCCTGGGAAGAGGGATGGACAGTTAAACCACTCTGGGAATTGTAGCTCTTAGAAGGAAACTGGATCTCCTAACAACTCTTAGCAACCTTAACTACAGCTCCAAGACTTCTTTGGAAGAAGCCATGACAATTTAAAGTGGTATGATGCTGCCCATGCTGTGAATGGGGCCTTAATTCTACTTAGTTAAAAGTCACCCATTACATCTGTTACAGTCCATTTTATGAAAATCAAATTGTCACTGGTTTCGTAGCTGAGTGATAATTTGAACTTGGGTCTTCCAAGTCCTCATCCTACACTCAAGACACTCCACAACACTGGTTTACAGTATAAAGGTAAAGGTAAAGGACCTCTAGATGGTTAAGTCCAGTCAAAGATGACTACGTGGTTGCAGTGCTCATCTCACTTTCAGGCTGAAGGAGCGGGCATTTGTCCACAGACAGGTTTCCAGGTCATGTGGCCAGCATGACTAAACGGCCTCTGGCACAATGGAACACTGTGGTGTAAGCCAGAGCATGCGGAAATGCGGTTTACCTTCCCACCACAGCAGTACTTAATCATCTACTTGCACTGGCATGCTTTCAAACTGCTAGATTGACAGGAGCTGGGCAGGCAGGAGTCTTTCCCAACCCTATCTGAAGATGATGGTGATTAAAGCTAGACCTGTTTTGCATGCAAAACATGTGCTCTGCTACTGAGCCAGTGCACAGGTATTAGGCGACTGATGCTTTGAGATAGGCTATTCTGTGTGCCCATCTATAAAAACTGCTGCTACATCATAATTACTATTCTCATGCATTCGTTCAGTTGAGCTGCTGCTACCATCACTTCCCTAATAGGCACTCTCATTTCTGGGTTGCTTCCAAGTAAGTTCTACACAGAGTAATATAACTTAGTCATGTACATTAATTTCCATGGGTCTTCTCTGAGTATGGCTAACTTTGGCTACAACTCACTGTTTTCAACTTCAAATGGTAACATTTACCCTTGTTAGCAGCCAAACATAAAGAGGCTGCTCAAGAAAGTGAGTTTTTAGACAACCAGCCTATTGCCCATTCATTCTGATTTCTTTGTGGGAAGACTAGAGGACATGGTATCACTGTATCATCTCACATTAAATTTTCCAGTCCCTTTTCTGATTGCAAAAAGTCTGGGGAAGTGGGTTTGTTGGGCAAGAGTTCCCAATCAACTATAATTGTGAAACTTGAATTAGCAGGTATATGAGATTGAATCCTACCTGGAAGTAGCAATAACTTGTAAGTGCCCAAAGAAAGCCAGAATGCATAGCACAGCTTTTTAGAGCTTGTCATGCATCAGCTTTGTGCCAGCATTCATGCAATTTATGTGGATAGCTGCAACAGAGCATAGCCACATTATGGCCTAATAAAAGTGTATCATGTATATATTTACAGCACACTGGCCCCTTCCAATATGAAATCTATTCCACAAGGTGTAGAACTGACAAGGATTTGCAATTCTAAAGCAAAAGATGGGGAATTTGCGAATTCGTTCAGCACAGTGGATGATGCCTGTTCATTTAATCCTTCCAAAAACTGCCACTGAAAAATAGTGAGGTGGAACACCTAAGCATCATCAATTATTTGGTAATTTTAGAGGTTGTAAAGTGAGACCTGCTGAGATTCTTTTTACTACGAACTTCTGAAATTTATGTACGGTTCCTGAGACCTTTTGCATGGAAGGTCCCATTTCATCTGCATCACTTTGAAGGGTCAAAAGACATCTCTTCCTTTGACAGCCCTAAAAGTGTCACCTGAGGAGGAATCTCCAAATACATTTCAAAGGACACTTTTGGGCAAGCGCTGTAGGAGAGATGGCATTTTTGAGACTAAGACCCTTGGCAACTAGCTGCAGCCATTTCCTTGTTGAAAACACCACCCAAGACCTAGAAAGCTAAGGCTGAAAAAGCACAACAGTCATCTTCCACAATAAAAATAATAATGCATTTATGAGACTTGGTTTCTGGTAGGCAGCCATGTGGCATGTCAGATGCTGGTAGAGATGAAGCTCTGGCGGTTCTTAATGGAGTGATCATCAACCTTCCCCTAAGGGCCTATCTCTTTTGCATGTAACATGATATCACTGATGGTGAATGAGTTATGTGTTTTACAGAAGTGGATAGTGTGATGGAGCTTCATCACATACCTGACTTCCCTCCTTCTGAGTCACTTCTGCATACCAGGTCAGATATGGGAAGGTGATCATCAGATTTGATACTGTAAATATACCTGCAGGAGCACCAGACTGGCTCTGCTGATGCATCTGCACTACACCAGCCTAACTGCTGATTCCCCCTCTCTGTCCTATACAGCAGGAGAGAGGTCAGGTCAGGTGAGCGCACCATCCACTGCTGATGTTCTGAACTAATGCAATATCTACCTTTTGGAATTTTTCACCCCAAGAGCTAATGTTGCTGCTGCTTATATGCACAGAAATGGTAGTAGTTTGGTTTAGAATGAGGGATTTGTATCCCCCCCCCCCGATTTATTCCCTTAGAGATGTCTGTTGAAATATGAAATGGTATATAACAAAATGAAGGGGAAAGGTCAAAGGGAATGGCTCCATAGCTGGAGTTCCACATTTAGCAAACATCACCCTCCCCAATGTCATATAATGATGTCAAGAATTCTTCATTAAATCATCATCCACGGTGATCTAAAGGAAGGGAGGGGGAATTTCATAATATCAATAACTTGATATAAACGATTCTTTTCCTATATCTAATCAATTGGATCTGAAGGTCAGATGCATAGAACTCAGCAGCGGTCCTCACAAACTGTCTGGGTTCTCTACCAAACCAAAGAAAAATAAATATTTACATTTAAGATGCAATATATATATATATATATATATATATATATATATATATATATATCCATGCAGCTTGTTAGATTAACAGTTCAAATGGAGCAATGTGTTGGCGGGATTAAAGACCCCTGAGATACTTTACCAAACTAAAATCTGTGCTATAAGCCTTTTATCCTTTTAATCCTTTACATATTTTCCACCATGTGCATAACAAGTGAGGCTACACAGTTTTAACCTGTAAGACAGAAATATCCTGGGGACGGCCTCCTGTGCTGAGTTGGCTGAGGCCAGCTTTGCGTAGGCAGCACTGATGTGGATCCAGTGCTCTGGTTTTCTTTCTAATCCCCAGGAAGTTTGAATTTTCAGTAGCTCTGGAGAATTTCCAGCTGGTTGCATCTGCTTCTTGTCCTATGATAACTGGTATGTAGGCTTTTAAAAATAAGATTAGTAAATGACACTGTCAGACGAGTTTTGCATTTATCTCTTTGGAAGATTATATATAGGTTTACCTAAATGGTATTGTATTAGCAACAATGCAAGAGCAACACAAATTAAATAGCAGTTATACAGGGTCACAGTCTTCAGCTTTTGGTGTTATAATTTAATCCCCAGCCCAATCAAATGCATTAAGTCAGCAATCATAGCATGGATTTGGAAACATAGAAACATAACCTTAGTATTAATTTGGCTGCTTTCAAACACACAGCCCCCCCCCCATACTATCCTCAGTATTGATGGGGACATTGGCCTGCATGACTTGTGAACTCAAAGAACCAGCAAGTCCAACCCTTTGTCAATGCAGGAAAACCACTACTACTACAGTAATAAAGGTAAAGGACCCCTGGATGGTTAAAGTCCAATCAAAGGCAACTATGGGGTGCAGCGCTCATCTCGCTTCAGGCCAAGGGCAGACCTCCTCAGACAGCCTTCTGGGTCATGTGGCCAGCATGACTAACCCGCTTCCGGAGCAACATAACACCATGATGGAAACCAGAGCACACAGAAACGCTGTTTACCTTCCCACCACAGCGGTACCTATTTACCTACTTGCACTGGTGTGCTTTTGAACTGCTAGGTTGGCAGGAGCTTGGACAGAGCAACTGGAGCTCACCCCGTTGCAGGGATTCAAACTGCTGATCTTCTGATCAGCAAGCCCAAGAGGCTCAGTGGTTTAGACCACAGCGCCTCTACTACAGTATACCAGCCTGAGGGGTGGCCACCCAAGCTTACTCAAAAACCTATGTTCCACTGTTGATCAGCTCATACCACCAGGAAGCTTTTCTTAAACTCCTTTTCTTGTCACTTGAACCCATTAGCTTGGGCCATGCCCAACCCACATTTGGAAATGGTACAATCCAGTAACAGATGCATCACGTATGCCTGCAGCTTGGTTCATGGTTTGTCATCAATAAACTGGAAATATATAAACCAAATGTTATTTTTGTTTTGATTTTTAAAAAAGGTTCTGAGAGAGAATGCCATCAGCACTTTTCCAAATTAAACAAATCACGGCAGTGGCAAGAGACGAAGCAAAAGTCTACTTTTGTGTTATTAGATTAGAATGAAGTCTTCAATTGTTGCTTTTGCGGGGAGTAAATGTGCAGGGGTTCTCTGCCCCCTCCCAGCTGTGGCTCCACAATTCTCTCATGTAAGCACTATGATAACTTATAGCCTTCAGTCAAGACATTTTCTTCTACAAAACACCAATATAAGATATTTTATTGTGCACAAAGTAGAAAGGAATGGCTCACAAATTTTCATTCTCCCCATTCCATTATTGGTTAAGAATAATGAATTGCAAATGCAGAGAAAAAAAGAATGTCTCAGAAATGCATTATAATGAACAATCACTGCCCACCAGGAATTAGAACAGGTATAAATAATACGGTAACATAACAGTATTTTATTCCTCCACACCACATCAAAACTACAAAACAAAGGTCAGACAGACTTTAGATTCTAGGTCCCCCCCTACAGTTCTATAATGCTTCAAATTATAAATAAATGTGTTATTCATAATAACAAAATTATAATAAGTTTTACAATTTAAACAGTATTTTTGCTGTCTGTCTTCTCCCTTGGAATTCTGCCACTCTCATTCCCACCCCCTTTTGTAAATTAATAACAAAATGATGCATTCAAAAATTATCAGAAATATTTTTTATGAGATCAAATTTTGGTGAAATTCTCCTGTGTGGGGTTTGTGTTTTATAGATCCAACAGCATGCTTTATAGATCTGCCAGGCTAGTAGCAGATGGATTCACCTGGCAGCATAAGGAGAGTCACCTCCTGCATAGCTCATTTATCAATAATGTCTACTTAGAAATCTATAGAGCTGAAACAACACCATGTAATATGTACTTTTCAATAAGAACTGTCACATGGAAAAAACTAGAGCAATCAACATGCTATTCTAAGACCATTAAAACATTCCAAAAATAGGTCAGTAAACAATAGTAGACTTTATTTAACAGCAAGCAACTAATCATATTTCATCCCAAACAATTCTCCTTTTGAAAGGGCTAATTGGCTGCATGGTAGGAGTTCTATGTAGGTGGAAAATATTAGAAAAGACTTGAATTCAACTGTTGAATTCTATTCCTGCTTTTAGCTTCTTTTTGCAGCCCTACCTGTGTCACAATAAATATGTGTCTGTTAAGGTTAAAGGCATCTGAAAGTGTGGTGAAAAGGATAGAACACACCATCTGCTGCATCCCTAAGCAATTTTCAGGAGCAGGAAATTTTCAGCAGAAGGAGGAACAGGATATACGGAGACAGTTCATTGGTTCATCTAACTCAGTACTCTACAATGACAGGCAGGATCTACATATACAGGGCAGATATGATGGGGAACCTGTTGCCAACAGATGTTGTACTCCCCTCATTCCTGACCATGCTAGCTGGGACTAATGGGAGTTGGAGTCCAACAACATCTGGAGCGCAGAAGGTTCCCCTAGGGCAGGGTTTCCCAAACTTGGGTCTGTTCTTGAAGAGGTTGCGGAGAGGAGGGAGCTGGATCAAGGAAATTGCTAGACCTGGAGGAACCCTATCATCTGTTCCCTGCTGCGGGGGCTCCTCTTATTATTTATCTATTTTTCATTTATTTATATTATTGTTATTTATTAAAATCTAATCCCTTTGTAACACGCTGTGGCTGGGTATACCCCTGCACGCCTCTCGCACTCATGCAGATACTTACAAGATTGCCTTTGGCCTTATTGAATTCCCAACATACCTTGCGCTTTGGCTCCCTTCTCATGTCCGGCTTACCCGTGCGATAGGAATCTAATGGCTTCTTCTCAACATACGGGACGATCGCCACAGACCAGGTGCCATTTTCAATTTGATCCCAGCAAGCTAGAGGGATCCTGGAAGCCTTCCTTTGGACTTTATCATAGCAATGGTGGCGGCCACCCCAGAAAGTGCATAGGCTGTTCTGACTCTTCATCCGTGTCACCCGTTTTCGACTTGCTCTTCTTACACACGTGCTTCTTCTTGGGGCGTCTTTTGCCTGACGGTTTGTCCTCCCTCAACTGTCTGAAGCTCCCCCTCCAGCTGCTGTTCCTTCTCACCAGCCGACGAGGTGCCCGATTCTGGAAGCTGGACCCTGGGCTGCTTATTCTGCAAAGAACCGGAAGAACTGGACACAACAGGGTTATTGACATAGGCCAGGCGGCCTCCGCACAGGCGACCCAATGCGGTTGTGAGGGCCAGAGACCTAGTTTGCACTGCCGCAGTTACTGCCCGAGAGCTTGGGCCTGCGCCTGAGAACTGAGAATCGTTGAAGAGGGCGGCAGAGGTGCCTGGGAGGTCATCAACCTGGGTGAGAGGCGGGCTCTCCAGAACCACCTGGGAATCTGGAATCATATCAGGGGTAGCAGCGGAGGGCATGGGGTTAGGGATTGTCGGAAAAACGCTGCTCAAAATCATCAATGAACGATTTATGAAGTGTGAAATAGGCATTTATGAAGTGTGAAATAGGTTTGGGGTTATTATCCCGTCCATGTGGCGATGAATTACGGCTATTGGCACCCATGCAGCCTGAGGTGTGAACTGATTCCGATGCAGAGCACTTCCACTTAGGTGCCATGGATAACGCGCTAAAGCTACTGCCACAAACACGTGCTACTGTTTACAAGCGGTTGTACAGGCACATGTTATAGATTCTGAAACGAATGTACTAATTAACGATTGATTTACTTATAATAAATAACGATTTTTCCAAGTATTCGGTTAAATGTCCAATTGTTTATCCGATTAGTATGTGCGTGCGTGTGTTACTTATTACCATATATATATATATATATATATATATATATATATATATATATATATATATGATGCTTCCTACTTCATATTATAGTATCTCATTCAATATGCAGGGGTCCCATACAGGGATCGAACCAGCAACCTTGGCATTATCAGCACCATGCTCTAACCAGTCGAGCTATCCAGGCTCCCTAGCATTGTGTGGGACCCCGAGGGTCATTTAGTCCAACCCCTTGCAATGCAGGAATCCAGGAAACTCTTGAATCGCACGGTAGCGCGCAAAGTGCATTTTATGAATGGCCTAGTTATATCTCATGGTGATATCCAGATTGGTGACCAGACCCTATTCCAGGATGACGGCGTTCATCTTTCAGATCGCGGAAACAACATATGGCTGGCTAACATATCCAATAGTCTTAGGGATTGGTTGCAGCTGTGAGGGTATTGGCGGCGAGCCTTTTGGCTCGGGTGGCGGTTAGGCATTGGAATGTGTTGTTGGTGTTTCGGGGGGCAAGGTGTGGCCATCGCCTTCCCCGACAATTTTGGGTATTCCGTTAAAGGAATCCGGCGGTCGTGGATCCTGTCCGATGCCCGTGTGGTGGGGGGCCATGGCACGACCCTCGGTGAAATCAGGAAGAGAGCCTATAGTTGGATTAGCATCAACAGGCTTCCCCTACTGGTGGTTAACCCCTCCTCAGACTCACCCCTCTACGAGTGGGTGGAGTCTAATGTTCCGTGGTCCAATGCCTAAGCCAATACCTTCTCACATGCTGTAATCAATAAAGCTGTGGCTTTTACCTTACCCATTAACCTTACATTCTGTGTCTGCATGTCTTTATTCCCCAAGCGGGGATCGGGTCCTCGAATCACAACACTTGGCTATTTAACAGCTAAGGTTGTAACCCTTACCTCACTTACTTGAGGGTACGTCCCAATTAATTCAGTTGAGAGGAGTTCCCTACCAGGACAGACTTTGCTTGTGTGCTCAAGATATCGATTCCATAAAATCTATTCTGTTGCACTGTGCAAAATATGAGCAAGCCAGGGCTGAACTGATACTACCCTTGCTGGTACCTTTCCCGGGAAAATCAGAGGCTCACTATGTCAGGTTCCTATTGGAAGACCGGACAAATGCTAGAACATTAGCAGTGGCAAAGTTTTTATCGGTGGTTGCAAGAACCAATGATCCCTATATTCTGAACAAAATGCTTGTTTAACCTGGAGGTAGGCTGTATGAATTGTGTATTGCTTTGTAACGATTTGTTGGGTCTCTGGACCATAATAAAGATTGATTGATTAATTAAACAGAACTTACTTTTGAGAAGTCATAATTAGGATTACTCTGTAAAATCTCTAAAATGGATAACAATGTTTTGGACTACAACTTCCATCAGTCTCAGTCAACATGACACATAGTCAAGGATGTTGGGAGTTGTAGTTCAGATATTCTAGGGTTGCCAGACAGCTGGAATTTCCCAGACATAGCTGGCAATCAGCCGTTGAAAGCTGCGTCTAGGTGGAAATTGCTGAAGTGTCCAGGAAAATCCAGATGTATGGAAACCTATATTGGTAGTGTTGCAAAAAAGTGTCCAGATTTGCACCTTTTGAAATATGGCAACCCTAAGATATTCATGAGTAATAGAACTCTGAGACTGCATTGATTCATAAGAAATAAACTTGATGATATTTCTTTGTCTTTGTTTTCACTGTGCATCCCCTGTAAAAGAGACAATACACATTTCTGTTAAGAAAAATAGTACAAATTTGTACTATACCTTCATAAACATGGAATTAACAGATTCATTAAGATTCTGGTTCTTGCACCATCATCAAAAATAGTGTTATCCAGGTTCCTAAAGACTCATGTTTAATCCCAGTTCCTATTCCCAGAACATTTTAGATGACAATAGCACAATAGTCATGGAACTAAGGGTTCAATGCTGAGCATGCTTGCCTAGGATTAAGTCCCATTGAACTTAAAATATTCACTTGGACTTACAGCAGCCTTCCACAAACTGGTGTTCTCCAAATGTTGTTTGACTCCAATTCCCAACAGTCTCAGGCAGCATGGTGAGGGAGGGTGGAAATTAGACCCCAAAGCATCTAAAGGACAGAGGAAGACTGATTTACAGTGTGATCCTATTAATCTTTCCTTAGTCTCATTGAGTTCATTTAGACTTAGCTTCTATTGTGCATTTATAGGATTGCACTGTTTGAATTAAAATAACTATACTATTCTACCCCGATACCCCTAAATAGAGAGATTCTGTGCCTATGGTATTCCTGAAGTATAAGCTCCTAAAGTAGTCGTCACTTCAAGAATTAGCCTCACCTAGAATGAGGGGACAAGATGGCACAAATCACAGTTTGGCCCTAGAACCCAAAGTCAAGTGTAGGCAAGTGGAATATATCCAATCTGCCACAGCTCTCCCCCCGCATCGCCTACACATATTATATTTGCCTGCATTATTTCCATGAAAAGGGCATCTCACAAATACGCAGGAGCAGGGACACCTGATTGCATCTGTGTTCTGAGAACACATAAACACAGTCAGCCGGTCTAGCTCAAAAGGCCACAAAGACTGAGCAACTCATGAGAAGGAGCAGAGCCCACCTTCAAATATCTAGTGCTCTGTCCTTTGCTTTGGGCACCTCGGGAAGACTAGCAGCAGATGAACCACCAACAGGACCTCACCCTCCCACAGAGGAAAAGGAGCTAGCCACAATGGCAGTCCTGATCACCACTGTGGGGCGGGAGGAATAGAGAATAAGGGGGGGGGGACTGTGCTTGTTCATAGCTGATTGAAGCTCCTGCCAACTATCCCAAGTCAAAGCCCTAAACAGCCTTGGCCCAGTATACCTGAAGGAACGTCCCACCCCCATCGTTCAGCCCAGACACTGAGGTTCAGCTGTGAGGGAACTACCAGAAGGCCCTTCTGGCAGTTTCCTCACGGCGAGAAGTGAGGTTACAGGGAACCAGGCAGAGGGCCTTCTCGGTGGTGGCACCATCCGACTTTTAGAAGATATCTGAAGGCAGCCCTGTTTAGGGAAGTTTTTAATGTTTGAAGTTTTTTCTGTTTTTAATGTTCTGTTGAAAGCCACCCAGAGTGGCTGGGGTAGAAATATTATTATTATTATTATTATTATTATTATTATTATTATTATTATTATTACTATCAAAGAGGAAAGGGGGCAAGCCTCTGGAAGAAGGAAGGCTGTCCCATCAACACAGAATGCTGTAAACTTTAGGCTCCAATTCTTCCTGGACCATTATCAGTGAGTTGACCTACATTCTTCTCCTGTTGATTTTGTTCTCTTGTTCTTTTTCTTACTGAATATTTGACCTCTGGAAGCTCTAGCTCCAGTATGAGGGAAGGCAAAGGCCACTGCTAATTAGGCTCCATCCACTGGAAAGTTCTCTGATCCCCCAAATGCCTCCAGAGCATACAAAGCAAGAACTATCCCACCAGCTTCTTCCTGATCTCGTTGGAATGGATCCTGCCCACCCTCTATTATGGACAATTATCTGTCTTAGTATGAGACTGCTTAATATGTGTTTTAGTTGTGCTTTAAGCCTGAGTCTTGTTGCTATTGGGTTTGTGAAACTTTCCCCAAAGACTCCTGCCATTCTTCACTGTGGTAGGAATATAAGGTAATGGTTCTAGCTGGTTGCCACAGTCTTAATTATACTGACACTAATAACTGCTTTCTCAAAGTTTAATGTACTTCTGCTTTAAGTCACTACAGATCTTTATTAAAAAATATATATTCTCAACTGCTGTATCCCATAAGCAAAGCTGTGTTTCCGCCCTGATGATGAATTATTCTTCAGTGCTTCAGTTCCCACCTGCTGATGAATCTGGTGATCAAATGGGTTAATTGGGGGAATACTTTGTGAATAAAAAAAGAAGAGAATGTGCTTTTATTTTACATAAAATGATTTTTAATATACATTCTGAAGGAATAAATGCTTTGATACTATCGGCTTTGCCAATCGCTATCAGGTACCCACTACTGCTATTATTCCTTATCAAATCAGACAGACACTGGAAATTAATTGATTAAATTTGGCACATTGCCTGCAGAAAAGTCTGCAGTGTCTAAACCACTCTATTGTATTTATCCTCTTCAATTTATGTATAATTTCATGAAAGAACTTTGCTGCAAGGTGACTGCCATCTCCACACGCTCAGAATGCAAATCTGGAACAGTAGGAAGTGGATGTGCTGCAAATATGTTTCATTGCGGAAAGGTGCATTGATTTGAAAGTAATTCCTGCCTAGGGTGCAATCTGCAGTCCCATTGTGCTGTGCAGAGCTGACAGGACCCTCCATTCCTACTCCCATGCAGGCATTTTATTATTTATTATTAGTATTTATTTCATTTCTGAATCAGTTCTCATGAGACATCCCAAAGTTATTTACATTGTTCAGGCAGGCACATATTTGTGGCTCATGATCACGGTGGAAAAAGGGAACTGGACACCAGTGTGTGTGATGAAATCAGGCAACAGCCTAATTGCCCAAACAGCAGTTTAGCTGCTAGCATAACAGTAGGGCAAGGATCAATTCCTCATTCCACTCAGTCTTTGCTGATGGAATGGTATTCCATTTGAGGTTGGGAAGCACCCAAACACCCACCATGTCAGCCAGCACTGATATTGCAAAGCACACAATCACTATCTTTTTAACTTTCACCATTAAAACTGATTATATATCTATATCTATATATATTCAAAAAAAAAACCCAAACCCAACAGCCCATTCATTGGAGGCTGAATGGTAAGCAGGGCCAGATTTAGTTTTGACGAGGCCCTAAGCTACTGAAGGTAATGGGGCCCTTTATATGTCCAGCTGTCCTTTGTCAACAAGAAATTATCACTGTTTTTTGTGTTGAATATATGCTATGTGGTAATTTATGGACCTAATAGGTATCTAAAGCCATATGCACATAATGAAATATGTATTTTATCAAAGTAATTGTTGAACTGAAATGCAATTAAGAAGAAGTATATTAATAGCAAACTAGTGATACTTTAGGGAGCAGGTTAGCAGGTGGGGCCTATTATTTACATCATAGGAGCCTACACAACACAAAACACTGTTGTGTTTGTAGGTTTTATTTTATTTGTTTTTTATCTTATATTTTGGAAATGTACATCCAGTGTTTTTTTCCTTTAGTTTTTTTGGGGGACCCCAAGAGTGGGGTCCTAAGGTATAGCTTGTTTAGCTTATATGTAAATCTGGCACTGCACTACTGCATTGGGCCAAGTCTGTATATTTATTTACTTAGGGTGCCATCCTATGTTCACTGGAAGGAAACCTTCAGGACCATTGGATGATTCAGACAACCCCACTGACATTAGAGACAGAGCTCCAGCATTAGAGAATGAGATTTGATGGTGATGTGAAATATGCAGCCTCTTATAATCAACAGGCTTAACTCTAATTAATGTATGAATGGGTTAAGACCATAGAGTACGATGTCCTGCCAGGTTTAGTTAGGTCACTCCCCCTCATCTTCAGAGTAAGGGTTACCAAACTCTTTGTGCTCTCACCATGTGAACCCTAGCAGTAAGGAGGTCTAAGATGGATGCTCCAAGCTATGATGGGCAAGGGCTTCTCTCACTAAGCCTGGGCAGAAAAGGAGCTTCAGAAACCTCCAGTAAGCTGGCAAGCCTTAGTGAAGATTACTCCTTAAAGAGAAGCCCCTGCAGAGCCACATGCTCCCCCCGCACTCTGATCACAGGGGCAGCAGGGGGCATTTTGCCCCAGGCTACAGGGCACTGTATGAGAAGCATAGACCACATTTGGTTGCAAGTAAAACCCTTAAGTCAACAGCCTAAAGGCATTTCATAGCACACTTAAATCATGCGCCCAGAGCAGTTCAACAGGAAGAATAAAAAACAATTAAAGTATAAATACACGCAGTACTTGATAAACTAAAAGTTCACAAGACCACAAACCAGCATAAAACAGTCAGCAAGATCACAATTACACCCAAAATGCTGGGGAAGGGTTTAAAAGGTGTTTGCTGAGCACACGAAGTGCAAGAAGGGAGCACTTGTGGTGTTTTGCTAATAACTGAGTTTCAGAGGTCTTAATTTGTTGAAAATAAAAAGGAGAGCAAAACTGAGCCTGCTTTCATAAGCAGCAAGTAATTAAACAGTCTCTTTAGTATTTCCAGAAAAAAGAGGGACAGGGATAGCAATCCTTTAGGTCATGCGATTTCTTTAACTTGAAAGTCTGTCATTGCTATTTTTGGAATTCAGCCTAGCTGTGTGTTTTCCCTCCCAAGAGCATCTTTCCAAGGTGCTATATTGCCAGTTTCCCTAACACACACAAAAAGACTTGAGAGGCCCCAAATGGTGCTATTTTGCAAGGAAATGTTTGTCTAAAAGATAAGAACTACAATAACTCCTCCCATTTATTTTAGTCTAGCAATGTGCCAGAGGCTTTTAGGAACACAAAACTGGCATGCACAAGGTACAAATTTCTACTCACAATGGCTCCCTTGGCCAATAAAGCAAGATGAGTGCCACAACCCCAGAGTTGTTCACAACTGGACTTAACTGTCAGAGGTCCTTTACCTTTTTAGGCAGGAAGGAGTTTAAAGGACTTCCTGCCCCATGAGCATTGCTTGAAGAAAGAAAAACTACTTGAGGTTTAGTGTGTCTTAACACTAAACAGGGCTTGCTCCTTGATCTTAAATGGGATTATTCTCCAGTCCTGCTCCCTGGTTTGAACTGGGATGCTAAACCCTCTGTGGTCCTGACTCCAGGATTGTTCTCCAGCCCTCCCTTCTGGTATCCCCTCAGATCCTGAATTTTCTTTAGTTTGACAGTCGGCACATTCCTCAACCCTGCCTTTTGATTTATCCTTAGGTCCTACCCGCCTTGCTCACCAGTTCTGACCACCAGCCTATCTCATGGCTCTTCTCCATCTATTGCCTGCTGTCCAGCTGTGACATCTGTATAGGCATCATGCATGCCTCTCTAGAGAGGGAGCCCCATAAGCATGAAGCCACCACTGAAAAGGTCCTGTCTCTAGTGCCCATCCATATAATGCCTCTTAGAAAAAGTTTCATACTACACATGGATTTCAAGTTGTATTTCTTAGATTATTTTCCTATGTCTAAGCATTGCAATTAAGAAAATTCTGCAATATATGTCAAATCAAAAAGGAGCCTTTTCCTAAGAGATTAATGGAAATGTTTAATAATGATGATGTGTTAGCTATTTCTTCTGTTGCATATAAATATTAGAAATGTGACTGACAACAATAAAATGAAAAGAGGGAGTTATTAAATGTTAAAATGTCCTTATGCAGGAAGATTGGAAAGACTAGAAATAATCATGCATACTTACATAAAAATGAATAAAACAATACATTTCTATTCCAAGCAATTAAATCTTGAATCAAACCAGAAGCATCTGATGATATTATATATATTGTGTGTACTTTGATGTGGTAAATATAAAATGAGAGGATGTAGGAACAAAGTACAACCTAAAGGCATGCATATTCTTCTGTTTCTGACAAAGGTTTGGAAGTTCAACAAAGCTGCAATTAGATTTGCTATTGACATATGTTTGGAATAGCAGTTAAGTGGCTTATTTGAAGTCAGGTTCAAACTATGAATAGTTGAAAGAACCGCATGAAAATCAAAGATGGTCACTGAACAAAGGATTAAATTAACAGTTCCTTCAGAGATGGAAAATGTCACGAGGGCTGCATCCTGAACTCGTAACATTCGGTGAGCGAGCAAGCAAGCATGTTCTGACACTTGGCATGTTCTGTCTCCAGTTTCCGGCCTTTCGCTCACACTTTCTAATTTGTAATGACTTTACTCTGATTTCCCTCCCGGGCCAGCTCCTTGGTGGCTTGTCTGGAGAATCAACATTCATAACTTTGCTTGTTTATGCTCATACCTTTACCTCTGATCTGTGCTCCATTACACCTACACATTAGGTCTTTTCCCAGGCCACCTCCAAATGTTTAATGAATGGCTGTGTCAGCACCAAGGCACCCAAATGTTGCTAAAGCCCACAGGCTCTTTCTCTCTTAACAGGTATCTGGTTCGGCAGGTATCTGAATGTTATGTAGAAGATATCTCTACAGATGTACAGATGCAGGCTGCATGTTTAATTGGTGTCTTTGACAATCTCCTAGTTGAACATTAGCTCTGCTCGCAGAACAAATTGGGGGCAGATCCAGGATGGGGTGGGTAGTGCCAGGACTGGCCCAGAGCAAGTCAACTTGATTTAGGGGCCCCTGATCGCGACAAGGCTGCAAATGCACATGGAAGGGCTCTGCAGAGCACTATCCTATAGTCATAATCCATTATAACACAAATACATTGATATCAATGCAGATTTATATCTGTGCACAGAATGTGTGCATGCAATATGTTCTCCATAGTATACTTAAGATAAACATTTATTCCAGATGATCATTCACACCATTTGCAACCTCACTGTTTTTTTGTAGAGTTACAGTTGCCCCAGTAACTTAAGGTAAAGATAAAGGACCCTTGGACAGTTAAATCCAGTCAAAGGGGACTATGGCATTGCGGCACTCATCTCGCTTTCAGGCCGAGGAAGCCGGCGCTTGTCTACAGACAGCTTTCTGGGTCATGTGGCCAGCATGAATAAACTGCTTCTGGCGCAACAGAGAACCGTGATGTAAGCCAGAGCACACAGAAATGCTGATTACCTTCCCGCCACAGTGGTTGTTGTTGTTTAGTCGTTTAGTCGTGTCTGACTCTTCGTGACCCCATGGACCAGAGCACGCCAGGCACCCCTGTCTTCCACTGCCTCCCGCAGCTTGGTCAGACTCATGTTTGTCGCTTCAAGAACACTGTCCAACCATCTCATCCTCTGTCGTCCCCTTCTCCTTGTTCCCTCCATCTTTCCCAACATCAGGGTCTTTTCCAGGGAGTCTTCTCTTCTCATGAGGTGGCCAAAGTATTGGAGCCTCAGCTTCACGATCTGTCCTTCCAGTGAGCATTCAGGGCTGATTTCCTTAAGAATGGATGCGTTTGATCTTCTTGCAGTCCATGGGACTCTCAAGAGTCTCCTCCAGCACCATAATTCAAAGGCATCAATTCTTCGGCGATCAGCCTTCTTTATGGTCCAGCTCTCACTTCCATACATTACTACTGGGAAAATCATGGCTTTAACTATACGGACCTTTGTTGGCAAGGTGATGTCTCTGCTTTTTAATATGCTGTCTAGGTTTGCCATCGCCTTTCTCCCAAGGAGCAGGCGTCTTTTAATTTCGTGACTGCTGTCACCATCTGCAGTGATCATGGAGCCCAAGAAAGTAAAATCTCTCACTGCCTCCATTTCTTCCCCTTCTATTTGCCAGGAGGTGATGGGACCAGTGGCCATGATCTTCGTTTTTTTTGATGTTGAGCTTCAGACCATATTTTGTGCTCTCCGCTTTCACCCTCATTAAAAGGTTCTTTAATTCCTCCTCACTTTCCGCCATCAAGGTTGTGTCATCTGCATATCTGAGGTTGTTGATATTTCTTCCGGCGATCTTAATTCCAGCTTGGGATTCATCCAGCCCAGCCTTTCGCATGATGAATTCTGCATATAAGTTAAATAAGCCGGGAGACAATATACTGCCTTGCCGTACTCCTTTCCCAATTTTGAACCAATCAGTTGTTCCATATCCAGTTCTAACTGTAGCTTCTTGTCCCACATAGAGATTTCTCAGGAGACAGATGTGGTGATCAGGCACTCCCATTTCTTTAAGAACTTGCCATAGTTTGCTGTGGTCGACACAGTCAAAGGCTTTTGCATAGTCAATGAAGCAGAAGTAGATGTCTTTCTGGAACTCTCTAGCTTTCTCCATAATCCAGTGCATGTTTGCAATTTGGTCTCTGGTTCCTCTGCCCCTTCGAAATCCAGCTTGCACTTCTGGGAGTTCTCGGTCCACATACTGCTTGAGCCTTCCTTGTAGAATTTTAAGCATAACCTTGCTAGCGTGTGAAATGAGTGCAATTGTGCGGTAGTTGGAGCATTCTTTGGCACTGCCCTTCTTTGGGATTGGGATGTAGACTGATCTTCTCCAATCCTCTGGCCACTGCTGAGTTTTCCAAATTTGCTGGCATATTGAGTGTAGCACCTTAACAGCATCATCTTTTAAAATTTTAAATAGCTCAGCTGGAATATCACCACTTCCACTGGCCTTTTTATTTGCAGTGCTTTCTAAGGCCCATTTGACTTCACTCTCCAGGATGTCTGGCTCAAGGTCAGCAACCACGCTATCTGGGGTGTATGAGACATCCATATCTTTCTGGTATAATTCCTCTGCATATTCTTGCCACCTCTTCTTGATGTCTTCTGCTTCTGTTAGGTCCTTTCCTCTTTTGTCTTTTATTTTGGTAATCTTTGTACGAAATGTTCCTTTCATATCTCCAATTTTCTTGAACAGATCTCTGGTTTTTCCCATTCTATTGTTTTCCTCTATTTCTTTGCATTGCTCGTTTAAGAAGGCCTTCTTGTCTCTGCTTGCTATTTTTTGGAAATCTGCATTCAATTTCCTGTATCTTTCACTATCTCCCTTGCATTTTGCTTGCCTTCTCTCCCCCGCTATTTGTAAGGCCTCGTTAGACAGCCACAGTGGTACCTATTTATCTACTTGCACTGGTGTGCTTTCAAAGTGCTAGGTTGGCAGGAGCTGGGACAGAGCAATGGGAGCTCACCCCATCGTAAGGATTCGAACCGCCAACCTTCTGATCGGCAAGCCCAAGAGGCTCAGCGGTTTAGACCACAGCACCACCCGCATCCCTGCCCCAGTAACATTGCCCATCTTATAAAGCATAAAATCAAACTCTGGCATTTACATTCCATGCACACAAATGGAATCCATTGTCTCTAGGCACAGTCAAGTGTCTGTGGTGTGTTCTGCCCTATTCAGCCTGCACTGGTGAAAGCAACATGAGTGCAGAGAGGTTTCACTGCAAAATGTGGCATTTGGTGGGAATACCAAATCCACAAGAGCTGTAATGCATAAAGAGTTTTCTACATCGGTCTGCAAAGCCTGATATGTTTTGACTGCTTGTTTCATGCAGGGGGGGGAAGGGAGGGAGTTGTTTTCTGAAATGCTCTAATTTTTACATGGTGTCAGCTCCTGATGTACTGTAATTAATGTAAAAGTCAAATTCAAGGTATACTAATTTTTCTCACTGTTTTGAAAGGGAATTCAAGAAGTGCTAATTACAGATAATGTGTTTTCAACATTTTCAGGCTGATTAGGCAAGCCTGATTGTGCTCCCTCTTCCTAACCTTGTTTTCTCTTTCTCTTCCTAATCATCTGTACTTTAAAGTGGCTCTTCTACAAAGACAAGACATAATTTTGGAGGTGTAGGGGAAAAAACAACCCAGCACTGTGTTTGAAAAATGAACAAGGTAAACAATATCAAATGTACCAATATTCTATTTTTTTACTACCTTGGGTTTTTTACTGCATTGGACTGCTTTTCCTCCAAGGAGCTCAATGAAGCAGAATACATGATACTTCCCCATTCTATCTAAGCCTCACCACTTGTGGAAGAATCATACTGGGTTGTATTCAGTGATACAATAGTGGGGTCCTTCCCCCACCTGCCCTCAAAATGAGCTCTAGAGAGGATTGGGAGGGGGTCCAATTGAATGCAACCCTACATTGACCTACATGACCTACATTGGCTTCCAGTATGTTTCCGAGCACAATTCAAAGTGTTGGTGCTGACCAGCGCCGGATTTCCATATAAGCTAAACAAGCTATAGCTTAGGGCCCCACTCTCTTGGGGGCCCCCAAAAAAATTAAAGGAAAAAATAAACTGGATGTACATTTCCAAAATATAAGATAAAAAACAAATAAAATAAAACCTACATACAGCAACAGTGTTTTGTGTTGTGTAAGCTCCTATGATGTAAGTTATGGGCCCAGCCTGCTAGCCTGCTCCCTAAAATATCACTGGTTTGCTATAATTATTTCATGTTATAGCAAGTTTCTAGAGACTAGATTATAACTCTTTGTAAACTGTGTTTCTAAAGGAACTTTTGTTATTGACAAATGCCAATGTTTTTGCATTATTACCGTATTTTTCGCCCTATAGGGCGCACTGGCCCATAGGACGCACCTCCTTTTTGGGGGGGGGAAATGAATAAAAAAAAAATTATTTCCCCCCCCCCCAGCTGTGGGGCTGGGGCGGGGGAAGCCTGAGCTTCCCCCGACCCCAGCCCCCAGAACAGGCTGCTATCCGCAAGCCTTGCGAGCCTGGCGGCAACTCCCGCCGGGCTTGCAAGGCTTGCGGACACCTGCGCGAAGCACGGGGTGCCCTCCGGAGGGCGCCCTGTGCTTCGGGCTGCAGGCTGCTGCCCGCAAGCCTTGCAAGCCCACGGGAGCTCCCCCTCTCGCTCTCCAGGCTTCAGCGAAAGCCTGCATTCGCCCCATAGGACACACACACATTTCCCTTTCATTTTTGGAGGAGAAAAAGTGTGTCCTATAGGGTG
This sequence comes from Podarcis filfolensis, assembly GCF_964270895.1. Classification (NCBI taxonomy): domain Eukaryota; kingdom Metazoa; phylum Chordata; class Lepidosauria; order Squamata; family Lacertidae; genus Podarcis; species Podarcis filfolensis. The sequence goes on along the minus strand of NC_139608.1, from coordinate 26,152,574 downwards.
AAAAATATGGTAAGTTTGTTATGAATAAAAAATCATTTTAAGTTAGAGCTTATTAATTATTTCACTATTAATATACTTCTTAATTGTATTTCACTATTAATATACTTCTTCTTAATTGTATTACAGTTCAACAATTACTTTGATAAAATACACATTTTGTTATGTGCAAATGGCTTTAGATACCTATTAGGTCCATAAATTACCACATAGCATATATGCAACACAAAAAACAGTGACAATTTGTTGTTGACAAAGGACAGCTGGACATATAAAGGGCCCCATTACCTTCAGTAGCTTAGGGCCTCATCAAACCTAAATCCGGCCCTTGTGCTGACCTTTAAAACCCTCAACAATCTCAGCCCAGTATATCCCACCCCTACTTTCTGTATGCACTCCCACTTAAAGTTATAGTAAACTTTTAGTATACACATTTCTATTTAAAGTAACTGTAACAAGGTGAACCATCTAGTTCCACAAGCAATGGCATATACGCACATCGCCATCTATTAGGAACAAGCTTAAATAAAATACATTATACTTTGTTTTCACTTTACATTTGTATCTAAGCTGTTTTGCTCTACTATAACCTAAATATAGCTATGGAAAGTTAAACTGAAATAGAAAATAAAAGATACTTAGTGGCAGCAGCAGTAACAAAAGGTTAAGAGAAACTAGAGAAATTTATAATGAAAGGGAAAAGGTTATTATCCAGTGGGAATTATCAGCAAAAGGGCAATATAATATATTAGCATATGGATAAGTTATGCAAAATGTAGAGTCAGGTCCACAGAGGAATCGGGTCATAGGTGAAACAAGAGCCAATGTGATGTAGTGGTTAGAGTGTTGGAACTGGGTTCAAATCCTAACTCAGCCATTACAGTCGGCCAATCATTGCCTCTCAGCCTAATCTACCTCACAGGGTTTTTGCAGAGATTAAATGACGACGAGGAGAACAATGTACACCATCTTCAGCTCCTTGGAGAAAAAGGTGGGATATAAATGCTATATATATAAAATGCAATAAATAAAATGAGATTCCCACAACCTGGTACGGTTCTCCACACAGGACCACTTGGAGGGAGGCTAGGCTGAGAGTTCGTGGCTGGTTCTAGGTCACCAATGAACATAGGGCTTCCCATTGCTAGTACAGCCCCATAACCACTTTTGCACTTTGCTATCTATTTTCTAACCTAAATGGCATGTTTTCTTTTCTTTGTCATCTTCTGATACCATAAGCTTTAATTTAATTTACATTAGCTTTCATGCTGAGGTTATCTGAAATACACTCAAGAGTATATTGCATTACATTAATTACGTTACATTAGCAGTGTTAGCACTGTGCTTGTGAGAATACTAATGCAACCAGTTACCCCGCCCCATACAAACAGAGCCTTCTTATTCACATCAAGTGTTTGCGAGACATCTGCATGTGTAACCCAAGTGTGTATACAACAGAGGTGTGCACTGGCCCCAAGACTTGCCTTGTAGCTCTATGTGTGTGTTTTTTAATCTAGTCTATTTCTGAGTCGTTCTATGCTCCCTTTGCTTCAATCTGTGATATAGGTTCTGAGCCACTGCATAAAAAACAAAGCACTGTGTTTGCTTTTCACTATAATGAGGAATCTAAAAGCTGCTTTACCATTTCCCAGTTTTGACCAAAGCACAGAAACGGAAATCCCTCCAGAGTAGATTCAGCCTGCCAAATTGTAGACAAATTGTGGGGGAAGTAAAAGAGATTTACTTAGAATAATTAAGAGGTGGCTGAGTCATTTGTCAGGAATGTCTTACACACGAGTAGGAACCTGACAGAGACACATGCCTGGCTGGCATGTTCTCTCCCTCCTGGTCGGTCATTCGGGAGACTCAAAGTCTTTCTCCAGCCCAAACTGTTGAATGGTTTCTTTAAATGTAAAGGTTCATCATTGTTCCACTCGATGTGTATGTCTTTAAGGGGCCAGAGCAAGATAACGAGACCCAGCTTTACAGCTGTGAAACATAGCAGGTGCTGCTGAGTTGTATTGATTAAGGTGTGTCAGCATTTGGGTGTAGTATATAAGGAGCAGCACCTAGCTCTCCCATCACCCTGGGGGATGGGTTGGTGGTTGGGTCTGGTTTGTTTGTTAATGTATTTAGTGTAAAAGGAGTTTTTGTTTTTCTTATTAAAACCTTGTTTAAGTTATTTTTGAGTCCCTTTTTTAATGCATGGTCTCCCCAGCAAGCTCTCTGCAGCGCTACCATACTGCAAACAGCCAACACAAACATCACAGCAATTTCTGAGAGGCATCAGCACACTTCAGGATTCTCTAGAGTATTGGCAGTTTGCGTGACAGACTCAGCAGCACAGCATTATAGCTAAACTACTTTATTTACATATAATACACTCAGAGCATTCTGACATAGCTCCTTCCTCTTTCTCCTCAGACAGCAAAGAGAAAGAAACAAAGAAACAAACGTCCTACATCGCGGAACACGGTAATACAAACATCCTGTCTCCGTCACTTCCCACACTGTGGAATGAAAACATACACCGTCATGTGATAAAACCAATCCCATGACTGCAAGCACAGGGCAAGAATCCTAACATCATTTGTATTCTTGCTTACTAGTGCTCTGCACAGACCCTCTGATCTATCCTGTGGCCCAGATCTCCAGCCCACAGATTGGGTCTGTTTGTCCTGGGCTGCCCCGGGGACCACCCACCCTGTGTTCATCCCCAAATTGATATGGGGGCAGGGCTAAATTGTTGTGTGTGTTTTTTTAAGTTTTATAAATCCTATTTTAGAGTCAGGAGGGAGCTGGCACAGGTCAGATTATCCCAGAGAGTCAGATTATCCCACCACCCAGATTATGGCCCCATCCAGCTCAGAGAGTTCATTGACACTGCACTTCAACTTGAGGAAGGGGGTACCCCAAATCCCCCCCTTTGGCTCATTATTCAGCCCCCACAGAGAGCCATTCATAATCCTAGCATACAGAGCTGCCCCCAATGTTGACATGTATGTGGAAGCTTCTACCCATGTGGAACTTCATGTCTCAAGGAGATAGGCTATATCTTATGATCATTATGTGGTAAGGTGTTCCATGCATTTCCACCATATTGAAGGCCAAATCATATAACCGCTTTTAAAGTAGAGGAGTCTCCAGAAGGTGACTTCCAATCTCAATGTTCCTGGGGTGGAATAGTCTTGTGAAACCTCCCTCTGCGGAAAGACGGTAATTTATTGTGGCCCAGAGCATACTTGTGAACTATTCAGGGCGTTTTGGTGTGGGTCAGAAAGAGAATCCTTGAAAATGTCTCTCTTATTTTGTGCTTTTGTCCCTGATGCAAATTACTATTTAGTGAGGTAAAATACATTGTGGTGGGATCAGGAGCTCACCTGGCTTGTTATAAAACTAAACTTTACATTTGTTCTGAAAGATTAAAGCAAGCATGTTTAATGGCCTGGAGAATATCGGTGGTGTGATAGAATCTGTCATAGTCATATTTTTAAGAGCTTGAAGATTAATTGGTCTGCTTTTACTTGAAGTTGTTATGAAACTTTGAAGTATTTCTAGGATGAAGAACAAAGTGTAAACTTCTTCAATATGCAGCATCTCTGGATAATCTTAGACAAACTGGGTCAAGAAACCATTTAATCTAGTTTACTGATGTATTATGTGCAAGAGAATAATGTGAGTTTTAGAGGGTGATCTTACTTTTCTTTTTACTCACCATCCACACACCCCTATCCAAATTACCCCCTTTTAAGACAAGATTCTCCAGAAATTTGCTTAGGAAACCTAAATCGGAACAGTGGGTTGTTGTTCTTTTTTATTGGATCTGAAAATGCAGTTGATACCATCTAACATGGCATCCATTCTAATATATAAAAGAGTGTGTGTGTGTGCGATAGAGAGAGAGAGAGAGAGAGAGAGAGAGAGAGAGAGAGAGAGACTGTGACATATTTTAGATGTGATATAGCCCCATTAGTCCTGAGTGATTGGTCTAATCTAGTTTCATATACAGTGGTAGCTTGGGTTAAGAACTTAATTCGTTCTGGAGGTCCGTTCTTAACCTGAAACTGTTATTAACCTGAGGTACCACGTTAGCTAATGGGGCCTCCCACTGCTGCTGCACCGCCACTAGAGCGCGATTTCTGTTCTCATCCTGAAGCAAAGTTCTTAACCCGAGGTACTATTTCTGGGTTAGCGGAGTCTGTAACCTGAAGAGTCTATAACCTGAAGCGTCTGTAACCCGAGGTAACACTGTATGCATTTAAGTATGGTTTTAGGGCTTTGGCTTAAAAACACCCTCAGTCCTCCATTTGGGGTGGGGGATGGAAATTATTATTCTCAAAAAGCCTCAAAGGCTCATCCAGAACAGAGATTGTCCTCCCCACTCATTCAAACATGAGTAGGAATGTTAGGAAAAACAGTATCCACTGCATACCGATCAATTGCCCCAGAAAAACCAGGCCATCATGTTTTTCCCCATGAGAGTATGGTGGCCATTTTGGTCACCTTGCTGTCTCACAATTTCAGGCCAATATTCCGTCTGTGATCTCACTGTTAGAAAACGCCCTGGGGTTGCCTGCAAACCCCCGGAACTCCGAGTGTCCTCCGATGTGCGCAGCACTGGAAAAGGCATCTCCCTTCTTCTCCAGAGTGCTCAGCGACATATATCAGCTTGATATACACACACCAATCTTCTGGCATAACACAACAAGAAGAGTGAGACATCGTAGAGCTGAGCTACTATTTATTTACACGCTATATGCAGACTACAGATAATGGTGACCGTTCTCTTCAGCTCCGAGAGAACAAAACAAAATGAAAGTACGTTACAAAGTACATGCAGCAGAAGAGAGATAAGGCTGTCTTCCATTCCCACAGTCTTCTCAGACAGGTGTGTGATTCACACCAGTCACACCAGTCACATTTGCAGTATCTGCTGCATGAAATACTAACACTCACATGGTGCCCCAAAACATGCATTTTGGGGCACTGTGCCCCCCAAAAGCGCTTTTTCTGGGTTCACAATCTTACACTGGTCACATGACTGATGCAGTATTTTGAACCCAGAAGATGGTATACCGGATTTGGCTGCATTGTGTCATAGGGGATGTCACTAGCACCAAAGGGAACTTTTTTTATCCACATGCAGGGTAATCTTCACTCCAGTGCAGGGTTATCTTCACTCCAGTGACAATGGGGAAACTAAATAAATGATCCCCCTTGACACTGCCTTTCCAGTACAAATTGGATTTTCCTACAGCTGCAATTAATACCTAAAGCAAGGTAATTAATCTGAGGCTTTCCAGATAGTCTTGGACTACAGCTCCCAACTTGCTTGTTCATTGCCCATTCTGGCTAGGATTGATGGGTCCAGCTACATCTGGAAGGCCCAGAGTTAACTACCTCTGAGCTAATGGAAAGCAGGACACACACCTGCATGCTGATGGTTGCAACCTCAATCCACTCACCTGAGAGTAAGTTCCTATGAATTCAATGAGACTTACTTCTGAGTAGACATAGTTGCAGCCTAAGTGAACCTCTGTTTTGCTCCTAAGTGTGTTTAGGACAGTGGTCTTAAACACTGATCTTTGTGGTCATATTCTACTCCTTACAGGCAATTCAGTTCAAGAATTCGAAGCTAGGCTTGGTGAATTCATTAAATTACGTTCCTCCACCCATTGTATATTTCACATTACTCACAAAAAGCCATTTCTCTCTGCTAATATGCTGATAAGGAGAGCAAGGCACATGTTCTCATGCACCTCTAGGACAAATGTTTAGCTCTCTTCCGCTAACGTTTCTGCACTGCCAGATGAAATGCCTTCATTACCATGGGCCTCTTTCTCGTATTGTCATGAAGAAGAATGAATTTCATTTACATACCTAGCAGCTCTGACACTCGAATGGTGGCAAATTCCCAAGTTTCATTAAAAGCTCTCAGCTTGTCCCCCCTCTTAAATGACAAGAAATGCTCTTAAGGGACAAAAACTAATTTTGTGCCATTTCTGTGCCAAGCACTTAAGACAATTAGAAAGCGTGAATCTGGCATGACACCATCTAATGTGAGGCAATTATTAAGATGTCTCACAGCTTGGGGGAGAGGCAGAGAGAGGCTTTCGTTCATAGAAAGCCAATATACTGTTTTGTTTGTATTTATAAACACATTCACACTTTCACTAAAGCAAATATAAGAGTCTTCTTCTGGCCCATGCTGAACTGGAGCTGGCTAGAGATATTTGTTAACTTCCTTTTTCTTCTGAAGCTGTAGGGTCTCAATCTTGTGCACATTTAACATGGGAACTGCATGGACCAATTTCTAAGTAGACATGCGCAGGTTGGCTCTGTATGTAATGGGAGACTTAGGTCTCCAGCTGTTTTTGGACTACAAGAGAGCCAGTGTGGTGTGGCAGTTAAGAGCAGTAGACTTGCAATCTGGTGAACCGGGTTCGCGTCCCCGCTCCTCCACATGCAGCTGCTGTGTGACCTTGGGCTAGTCACACTTATCTGAAGTCTCTCAGCCCCACTCACCTCACAGAGTGTTTGTTGTTGGGGAGGAAGGGAAAGGAGAATGTTAGCTGCTTTGAGACTCTTTCGGGTAGCGATAAAGCAGGATATCAAATCCAAACTCTTCTACAACTCCCACCATCCCTAATTGGCAGGATCAGTGGTCAAGGATGATGGGGATTATAGTCCCAAAACAGCTGGAGTCCAAAGTTTGTGAAACCCTCCTTTAGATAATTTGGAAATACTCTGATTATCAGGCCCACCCAGCATGGCATGGGTGAAGGCAGCTGTACAGGATTTTATTTCTAGGTTTGCAAAATCCCTGATCAGTGATGACACAATAAAAAGGTTCTGCAGCAAAATGAATAAAAAGAAAGGACCCTTAGTAGACTGTGAACAATCAACCAGGCCCCATAATTAAAGTGACTTGATACAACTCTTATATAGTTTGATTTGCATCAATAATTCTTGAATAATCCACTTTGGGGCTGACAGACTGAACTGTTGCCTAGGGCGACACATCCAAATAAATCTTTCAGATCTCACATTATTCAGTTTTCTTCACTCTACATAATTCATTTTGTGTTACGCCATACGCCTCCTTCGCCCCTTCCTTCCTCTTCATAAATATCAGATTTAATTCCAAACTTGTTTTCTTCTCCATTTTGTTAATAAAACATTTGTTTTCAGCAAAAGAGAACAAGAATCATTATGTAAAAGATAAGAAACTAGGACTAGTGATGGGCAAATCTGTCAATTTTGGTTTCTCTGTTTCTTATTTTTCCAGTCTCCCATTCGTAGTCCTCCAGATTTCAAAATGAGTTAGCAATTTTTAAAATATATTTAAAGAAAGTCCTCATGAAATTCATCACCATCCAATTCAATTTTCTCATAACATAAGCAGTTTTGTATTTTATTTTCAGTAACGTATGCATTTTATATACACTTTCCCCAAATATGTGCATGTTGTTAAACATTACTTGGCTGGAGAACTTCACTGCAATTTTGTCTAATATTTCCATTTTTGCTAAGCTATTTCCCCAAATATTTGCATTTACTGTATATGCACACTTTATACAAATATATGCGTTTTGTACACATAACTTGGCTGAAGAACTGCACTGCAAGATTAGGAGAAGTTTGAATTTTGAAGCATGATTGTGTTTCAGTTTGTGTATGCAAATTAGGTTGGTTTTTGCCTTTAAATGTGAAATGAATTGAATTTCTTCTCCCATCTCTACCTGAGACTCCAAGTCTCATCAGCCCCAGCTAACATGTTCAATAACCAGAGGTTATGGCACTTGTGCTTCAACAACATCTGGGTGACCTTCTCTAATGGTAGTGTACTATAGTTAGTGGTATAGCTGTAATTAATGCTAATTATGTCCCCTCTTAATGAATCACCTTCTGGTTGCCCCAGCCACTCTGGGAGGCTTCCAACATATTAAAAGCACCTCAAAGCATCAAACATTTAAAGCTTTCTGAAACAGAAAAGCTTTGCCAGGTTCCCTGTAGCTTCACTTCTTATATTCAGGGAAATAACAGAACTATCAGACCTCACTGGACCTCAATGTCCAGGCTGAATGTGGCATGAAGATTAACACAGGAAAAGACAGAAAGGTTCATGGCAAGAAGCCTAATCCCACTCTCTTAACCACAGTTAAAAATCCACCCAGTGTTTACATGTATACCAGTCATAGAGATCTACCATTTTTATGCTAGAAAATCTGTTATCATGTTATTTATTTGAAAAGATCTGGAATAGGGAGCAGCCAGATGTTGTGAGCACAACACGGGAAGCTGTACTCCAACAGCATCTCCAGGGCTACCAGTTTCCCATCCCTGCAACAGAACATCAATTCCATAAAGTTATCAGAAGTGTGTGATATTTGAGCAGACAGTTCCTCCTGCTGTACATCAAGAACATCTGGATAAAACATATCATGCTGAGGTCTTTCACCTGACTGAAAAGGAAAGGCACAGGACAGTTGGAGATGGAGAAATTTCTATTCAACATCACAATGCAAGCCTATGACAGGGAAGTACAATCATGAGAAAAAGCTAGAACTAAAAAGGAAGAGGGAAATAATTCACTTATGTCCAAAAATGGAGTGTTTGCTATACACAGCAATGGCTGGTTTGTTTGTTTTACAACAGAACTGATGTCAGCACAGACTGAATTATTAATCCTGTTTCTTACACATTTCAGTCTTCAGTGGAAATTTATCCTCATGCAATGCCATTACTGGCAGCCTAAATTTTCATTGCCCTGTCCTTGAAGCATGTCGTTTTCTGGCTTGAAAAATATGCCATTGCATATATTTATGAGTGTTAACAATGCCAGTAATAATAATAATAATAATACAATGGATTCACAGTACAGTGATAAGAGATCAAGGAGAAGCTCTTAAGCACATAGATGTGGAAGTCAACAATGTTAAAATCTATAGCATTTACTCTCGCAAAAATCAAATTTGAGCAGGATCTGACTGAAATAATTCATAACGAAAAGAGTAAAAGATTCACTGTACAATGATGAGAAGTGGAAATCAAGGATGTGATCTTAAACACACACATACAGAAGTAAATGACATCAACATCCATAATTTTTACTCTATAGTAAACAGCAAATTTGGTTAGGATCAAACTGAAGAATGTACATCAAAAAGACCATTTAGTGATATAACCTTCAAGTTTGCATGCAAAGAGGAAGGCACCCTAATGTGGAAAGTATCTGAGAACTGAATAGATCAAATATGTACAACAATGTTTATGCTTAGCATTTATACATCCTTTTTTGGCTCAGGATTCCAAGTCTCTCATTCACATCAGCCTTGCTCAACATTATGGTCATCAAATGTTTGGGAGTACAACTCCCATCCACTCCAAACAGTGTGCCCATAGGACAGAAATAGTGGGACTTGTAGTCCAAAACATATGGAGGGCACCAGGACGGGAGAACATGTTATTCCTAAGGAAATGTGGAGAATGTAATCTAAGGCTCAGGCACTCCACAGCTACAGCCATAGCGTCTTGATAGTTATTTCTGCAATTAAAACAGCAAATCACTTCTGGGTAGTTGTGGCTGAATTTCTCCATGGAGGACATGAATATGTCACAGTTGGGGGGGGGGGTCAGTGGGATTAGGAAGTTGGTTAAGCTTGGCTCTGAGCACACATGAGCAAGGCCTTTTTAGGTCTCATCCTTCATTCTGCTCACAAGATCTCTCAGGCTGCTACCGCCTGAGGAAATCCCACAAGAGGTCATTGGGGACAAAAGAGCCCCCCCCCAACACTCTCCAGGCCCTGTGATGCCAGCCAAAGTCACCCCACATGCAGAGGCACCTGACACAAGGCATAATGTGAATTGATGTGTGAATTGTCCACCACTAATGCACTATTATTGTGTTACTGACATTTTGTGGAATATATCTGAAAACACCTCACTAGTCTCGAGGGGCCCTGGGTTCCCCAAAAAACAATAACATAGAGATTCAACTCATATAGATGTACCTTGCATGCTCTTTTCCATCTTCCAAACAGAATCAGATAATAGCTGACATATCTCTGCTGGAAATTATTCTATTGATATGTTGTTGTTGTTGTTGTTGTTGTTGTTGTTGTTGTTGTTGTTGTTGTCCCGCATTACTGTAACTTTCTTGAAATTTTTGCCATGCACACAGCAAAGGATGCTAACTAAACACAGGCGTATATAAAAATCCAGCTGTGAGAATCTTATTAGCTTTTTGGAAGGCTAAAGGCTGTATTTACAAGATTAAATGTCAAGTTAATTTAGAACATTTAAAATAGTTTAAATTTGAAATGCAGTAGCTGCCCAGTGGAACTACAGATTCTATGTGGAAATATAAGAGACAGTGGGATGTAATAAGCCTGCTTTTCAAGTAACTAAAAGTTGATGGTCAACCTGAAGGCTCTTTATCTTTAAATTTGACTTGGATCAAGCAGCTTCTCAACCTTCAAATAGAGGACTGGCCTCTGTAAAGCAGAACACATAGTCACCCTATTCCTGAGTGAAATCAGGAAGCTATTCATAAACTATCTGTGCAACACTTTTATGCTGAGAAAAACCCCAGTGAGTCCAGCCAAATGTCAAGATGTGTGTGATTGCTAACTAGTGTCTGAACCCTTAACACTACTTTAGTGGTAAAATTCTTCAGCTCCAGAAAGGATTGCCAGGCCTCCTTAGGCTCAAGCACTGGGATCTAGGGGCTGGAGCCTGAAAGCTTGTGGGTAGATCCTATCAAACAGTGGTAGATTAGGGGTGGGAATTCCTAGCACAATTCATTCATGTGCTGCATCACAAGTAGTATTTTACATTGACATAGCCAGAACATGAATTTTTACATAGGAGAGAGACCTATTACAGAAGGAAAGGGAGAGAATTAAATGGCAATGCAGCAGACAGCTTTATTTTATATTGGCACTGACCTGTCCCCCTACATGTTGAAAACTGCAAGAATGCCCAAATAGGACTTAATTACCCCTAGAGTGTGTTTCCTTACGCCACTATATATATGTTTGACATATTTCTGCATGTCAATGATAATGCCTTGAGGATCTTTGGAGACTAAACTAGCTTTTGAGGTGTCTGTGTTTGGATACTCTGAGATATTAAGCAGAAATAAACCATCATTAGAACCAACCATGACTTAGTGTTAGCTGCAAATGGCAATGCCACCATTGTCAAATTTCATGACACCGACTATTAAGCAATGGCTTTTATGAACATTAGTAATGCCTGAAGGGATAATGGAAACACAAGGATACCAACAAGCTGGGGCATGTCAGGAAGAGAGAGAATAAGAGAAGTGGAACTGGCAACTTGGTCTTCATTCACACGGCTGTTTATTTCATTTCCTCAACATTTCCCTAACTGTTAATTTCTGCATTATATTTTAGCTTTCATGCAACATAAAAGCCACTTCCAAATCTATACTGGAAAATAATGTTTAAGTTTAGTGCTCACTTCCATATTATTTGAAAACAGATGTTTTCTGGAAGGAAATAACAATGAAATGAGCACTAAACTTGCAGAATATTCCACTATTATTACAGAAGTGGTTTTTACATTGTGTGAAAGCTCTGACATATTGCAGGAATTAAAAGTTAGGGAAACACAGGGGAAATGGAACAAACTGCTATGTGCATCCCAAGTTCGGAGGGGGGGGCAATGGAAAAAGCTGGATATGTTTAGCCTGGAGAAAAGAAAATTAAGGGGAGACTTTATAGACATCTATCATGAAGGCTTGTTGTAAAGTAGAAGACAGGACAGACTTGTTGTTTGTTGATTTTGGGGGCAAATAGGATATTGTAGGGTTCAAAAAGGTTCAGAAAAGATAAGGCTGCCATGCACCTGGAATTTCCCAGACATAGCTGGGATTCGTCCATCGAAATGGCATTTATAATGGTAGGTAGATATGCTTTTCTCCCTCTCTCATAACAGTAGAATTCATGGACATTCAATGAAGATGAATGTTGGAAGATTCATGACAGATAAAATAAAGTCCTTCATGCAGTGCATGGTTAAACTATGGAACTCACTCCCACCGGATTGACAACCAATCTGGATGGCTGTAATGGAGGATTAGACAAATTTGTGGAGGAAAAAACTATCACGAGATAGTTAGCCAGCCATGAGAGTCATGCTCTGCCCCCACAGCTGGAAGAAGTAATGCTTCTGAATACCAGTTGCTGGAAACTGCAGAAAGGGAGAGTGTTCTTGGGCTTGGGCCCTGCTTGTGAGTTTCCCATAGGCATTTGGCTGGTCACTGTGAGTGCAGGATGCTAAACTGGAGGGGCCACTGGCCTGATGCAGCAGGCTCTTCTTACATTCGGTGGGTGGAGAATGCAAGAACGGTGGAACAGGTTGCCTTAGGAGGAACTGAAACTATTGATGTGGAAGCTGGATGGCCATCTCTCTGGGATGATCATGGTATTGCAAATCCTGCATATTTGACTTTCAAGAACCTTGCCCAAGAATGGGAGATTGGCAACTGGCTGGTAGTTACTTAGATTTTCAAAATCCATGGAGGGCTTCTTAAGGAGTGGTCTTACCACTGCCTCCTTCAAGGAGGCAGGGACCACTCCCTTTTGCAAGGAGGCATTAATCACCTCCCTGGCCCAACCAGCTGTCCCTTCACTGCTAGTTTTTATCAGTCAAGAGAGACAAGGGTCCAGAGCACAAGTGGTTGCTCTGACTGATCCAAGCACCTTGTCCAGATCCTCGAGCCTTACTAATCAAAACTCATCCAACATAACAGGACTAGACAGTGACCTGGGCATCCCATGGGATTTGTCTGCTGTTATTCTAGTCCTCCTTTCTGCCTCAAATCTTCCTAAAAGATAAATTAGGGACACGAATTTACTAGGGACAGAACGGGTATGGAAATTCAAGGACTGTGTCTGGTCAATGGGGACAGTTGGAGCACATGAATTAAGCAAAAGCATCTGCCAAAAGGGAGCGTGTTGTGAAAATGTTCTGCAGGCAATTTCACAAAGCCTTTTTGTAGGCATCCACGTTACAATTAGTTTGAGTTTGGCATGCAGTCCTGACATTTGCTTTCTATTCCCTCTTTCAGTCATAGTTTTTCCTCTCTTTTGAGGTCAAGACCCAAGCACTTTCCCTGGAGGAATGGTTTTTTTAGTGCAATCCATTTGCAACCTATTATTCATTTGGTGAAGAAATACAATTAGGTCATTACATTTCTCAAAGGTTCACCTGTTACTTTGGTACTTGGAGGCTAATTGACTAATCATTAACAGCCCATATTGTCTGCTAAATTGGGAATGAAAGTAATTGGAATCGGTACAAATCACGTCTCTTAATCTTAAAGAACAAAGTGGTGCATGTCACTGTGTCAGGACTTGAGACGCAGTGAATAACAGCTTGTAGAAGCCCCTGCTGATACTGGATGAAGTCTGCAACCCTTTTACCTTAAAATCACTGGCAATGCTCCAAAATCAGTGGGTATGAAAGTGAAGTCGCAGCTTTAAAAAATAACTTGTTTTCTAAGATTCTGACCCTTACTTATTTTTATTAATGTTTTTACATCTACCACCTACTGTAATTTTTTTCACCCAACTCTGTTTCATAGGGAATCATGAGCGGTTGGCGCAGTGGTCTAAACCACAGAGCCTAGGGCTTACTGATCAGAAGGTCAGTGGTTCGAATCCCCGCGACGAGGTGAGCTCCTGTTGCTTGGTCCCAGCTCCTGCCAACCTAGCAGTTCGAAAGCACATCAAAGTGCAAGTAGATAAATAGGTACCGCTCCGGCGGGAAGGTAAATGGCGTTTCCGTGCGCTGCTCTGGTTTGCCGGAAGCGGCTTAGTCCTGCTGGCCACATGACCTGGAAGCTGTACGCTGGCTCCCTCGGCCAATAAAGCGAGATGAGCGCTGCAACCCCAGAGTCATTCGTGACTGGACCTAATGGTCATGGGTCCCTTTACCTTTACTCTTTGCCCCACTGCTTTCCCCCAGGAAAACTCACAGATTAGCACTGAACCAGAACAAATGGCAAAAGGCGCGGCAACTCCTAGGGGCAGAGGTGTCTCCGGCCCCCTCAATATTTGCTGGCAGGGGGCCAGGCCCCCTCAATATTGAGGCGGCAGAGGAGGCTGAGCACAGAGCTGAGTGTGGCACTATTCAGTCGCTGGCTCCCCCTCAGCGTGAGAGAGCAAGTCGCTTTGGAGACTCCCCTTTCCTGCCACTGCCAGGAACCACTTCTTAGTACAAGGAATGTGGCAAGTCATTTTCTGTATGATATTAGTGTGCAGATTCAACAAGCTCTAAAGGAAATAGTCTGGTCAATACATAGATGTGTATTTTTTTTATTAGGCATTTCAGGTGAATATATGCCAATAAAGAAGAAAAGAAACTGTTCATGTATGCCACAACAGTGGCTAGGAATTTACTAGCCCAAAGATGGAAAAGTGATGAAATACCAACCAAAGAACAGTGGCAAGAAAAACTGATGGAAATATGCTGAAATGGCGAAGCTAACTGAAAGACTCAGAGACAAAGACAGTAGAGATTTTAAAGAAGATTGGGAACCATTTATGCTGTATCTATGGAATCAATGTAAAGAAACGGACTCACTTGCAGGGTTTGAGTAAACACTTACAATTAATAATATAAACATAGAGGTTATAAAGGTGAGGTTAAAATGATAAGAATATAACAACATTCAATTTAAGGATATCGTATAGTACTGTATTGTAAGCAGGACAAGTTCATATGTTAAAAAAAACCAGAAGGGGAAGTTGAGGGAAGTCATGGGGAGGTGGGGGAAAGCGGAGAACTCAATTTGTTATTACTTGTTATGATGTAATTGTGATAAAAATAATAACGTAAAATTCAATAATATTTTTTTTTAAAAAAAATACATAGATGTGTATTCCATGATGGAAGAAAAGTGGGATATAAATGTAAGAATAAATATGTAAAATGTAAAGACATACAGATGACTGCTCTCACATCTGCTGCAGGGCTATCGCAAAGAGCATATTCACGATTTATGTGAGTTCATGTCTACAGACCCCATGCCATGCCTTCTCTAGCATACATAAGCTGCTCTTTGACCTGGTGTGGGGAATATTTTTCCCTGCACATGTTGCGGAACTACAACTTCCATCAGCCTCAGCCATAGATGATGGGGATCATGTTACAGAAACATCTGGAGCACCAAAGGTTCTTCACATCTGCCCTTGACTAATTCACCTGCAGAAATGGAATAATGCATGCACTGATTTACTCAAAACAGAAAAATATTGATGCTAGCTTGTGCGGTTTCAATTAACGCAGCAGCACACTGATGTGCACTGAACACTAAAGTCTCCACTAATGAGACTTGGAACACTGAAATCTAGAAAGAGAAATAATACCATCAATTTACAAATGAAGGGAACCAGTTTGACAAGACCAAAGTTCTCTGGAGCTATATAATTGCACTGTGTACATTCACTATCAATGATGTGTAGCACTATTGTGTTGCTATTCTCTGGTTGATATTTTGGTGTCGCTGAGGTCAAGATTGACCCTGTGACCATAAGTTCACTCTAGTATTGGGAAGGGAGAGTGAAGGGCAGACAGGGAGATAGCTTGGCCTATAAGGTCATTCATTTCCACTCTAGGCATCTATGAATGTATGATTTAGTGCACTGACCATGTTATTTATCCATATGCCAGCCACAGTGAATTTCTTTGTTATCTTATCAATCATCCTTTAATAGTGATTTAGTGGCTCTGTTTATCTCTGACTGGGAGATTCTTCAATAACCATGTAACCCAATGACCTCCAACGTGGCAGTTGTGTCCATGAGTCAAATATAATGTTCACAATTTTTACAGTGAAGGATAGGAAATGCAAATGATTTTGCCAGTGATGGAATTGGGTTCCTAGTAGGTGAGGGGGGAAACCTATTTTATTTAATATCTGCTGTATTCTTTTTTCTTCTAGGATGAGACTAAGTGTTACTGCATTTGTGTGTCCTTTGCACTGTCACAGGGTATATCAATATGAAGGGTAGGCTGCTTTTTAATTATTATTGAAAAATCAATGATGTAGGGAAAGGAAAAAATAAAAAACCTCTTAACTACATAGTCGTTTTATAATGGAATTTCTTCTTTGTTTTTTATTTTGAGGAACATGTCTGAGTGTTTGAAACATATTCTTATTGGAATTACTACGAATGTCTTATCTACAGTAATTCCAAAGAGCAAAATATTTTGTCTAATATTGGCAGATTCATAAATTCAGTCAGTTATGTGGTGAGAAATTAATTAGTTAAATCAGGCCTTGGCAAGAAAAAGATACCTTACTGGGCGACTAGGGTGCAGATTCCAACCAGGCAGGTACCCCTACCCGAGCTTGGGGGTGCCATGGTTGAAGAAGAAGAAGAAGAAGAATGATGTGTTATTTATACCCCACCCATTTAGTAGGTTTCCCCAGCCACTCTGGACAGCTCCCAACAGAATATTAATAATAATAGTAATAAAACCAATAAAAGATCAAACATTAAGAACAGGGCTGCCTTCAGATGTCTTCTAAAAGTCAGATAGTTGTTTATTTCCTTGACATCTGATGGGAGGGCATTCCACAGGGTGGGCGCCACTACCGAGAAGGCCCTCTGCCTGGTTCCCTGTAATCTCACTTCTCACAGTGGGGGAACTGCCAGAAGGCCCTCGGAGCTGGACCTCAGTGTCCAGGCTGAATGATGAGGGTGGAGATTCTGAGCCCAATTTGGCAGTGTTCCCTACAGCCTTTTGCAGCTTTGAACCTTGTTATTTTAACATTCTGTAATCCCAGATGCTCCCACCCAGATCCAGAGATCATCAACTGCAGCCCTTCTTTGAGTGCCCCTGCCTATTAAGTTATAGTGGGTGGGCACGTGTGTGTGTGTGTGTGTGTGTGTGTGTGTGTGCATGTGTTGTGGAATGGCTTCCCAAGAGAGAGACAAACAGAGAAACCTGCTTGGCACCAATTTCAGTGTAATTTTGGTGCCAAGGAAAATACTTTAAAAGAAATTTTGAGCCTTTTAAATGATGTTGTAGCTTTTAATGCTTCTTGAGCATCATTCATCTTCTGTTCTCAGCTGTCTGTTACCTTTGATCTGTTTTTGATCATTTTTTAAAAACTGCATTTAATACGGTGTTTTAGCCAATTGTATTTTGATTCTATTTTTTCGTTTATTGTTTTTATTTGCTGTACTTCGCATGGAATTTTCATTATACTGTGACCTGTAAATAACATTTATAAATAAATACCGTATTTTTCGCTCTATAGGACACACCGGACCATAGGAGGGGGATAACAGGGGGGGGGAATTCTCCCCCTCTCTGCTCAGCGCCCCTTCAGCGAAGCTGCAGGAGAAATGGAGCCCCTTCCATTTCTCCTCCCGCTTCGCTGAAGGGGCGCTGCGCAGAGAGGGAAAACTGTGCAGCGCCTCACCAGTGAAGCGAAGCCTGGAGAGCAAGAGTGATCGCTGTGCACCAACCCCTCTTGCTCTCCAGGCTTCAGACGTCTATCCGCAAGCCTTCAGAGCGCAGCAGGAACTCCTGCTGGGCTCTGAAGGCTTACGGATAGCCGCCTGAAGCCCCTGGAGTGCAGCGGGTGTTTGCACTGCACTCTGGGGGCTTCAGGCTTCAGGCGGCCATCCACAAGCCTTCGGAGCACGACAGGAACTCCTGCTGCACTCCGAAGGCTTGCGGATAGCTGCCTGAAGCCCCCGGAGCACATCAGGAGTTCCCTGCGCTCCGGGGGCTTCAGGCGGCTTCAGCGAAAGCAACGAAAAGCCTCCAGAGCGGGGGGGAACTCTCCCTCTGCGCTTCGGAGGCTTCGCGTTGCTATCGCTGAAGCCAAGGAGCCTGCATTCACTCCATAGGATGCACACACATTTCCCCTCCATTTTTGGAGGGGGAAAAGTGCGTTCTATAGAGCGAAAAATACGGTAAATAAAAATTGTGACTTCATTAAAGGCAACTACAGTGTGATGTGTAATATGCTCTTCAGTCTTCCTTTATTTGGCTCTACCTGTTCCTAGAAGGCAGCATACTTCTTCTATCTGCACTTTAAAAAAAAAGAAAAAAGAAACCTCATTTCTTAATTTACAATGGACAACAGTTGGAGACCATGCACAGAGATCACATGTGGAGAGAACAGATTGATGTATGTCTGAGATATTAAGAGTTAAGCTTAGCAAGAAGCTGTGTGATGTTGTATCATTGTTTTCCTGCTGATCTACTGGATTTCACCTTGAAAGTCCCAGCATGAAGTTTATTTCTCTTTCACTTGTTATTGGTCTTTATCAGGCTTGGAGCCACAACTGATAAGAATGTCTAAAAAGAATTCAATATGCTATATTTTGATATGCAGAACATTTCTTTAAGATGCTAGCTCATTAACAAGGAAGTCCTTGTAGTACCACGGGGAGAAAATAAATATATTGTGGGTTACCATCACAACTGAACTATTTTTAAAATTTACACCACAAAGCTAAAATGTCATCAGACAGAAAATGTATGTGAGATGCACTGTGTTTACTGATGGCGTATAAGATCATAATATTGTTCATACTAGTGATTTCACCATCAAAGAATATTAGCTTGCAATACATCCTTTACATTTTGACTTACTATGAAGTATTCTGTGCAGTGGAACCTCTACTCAGGACCGCAATCCATTCTGGAGGCCCGTCCTTATGGCGAAACGGGTTGCTGGGAGAGGCACTGTTGTGTGTAGGCATGTGTGGCGATTGCCGGCTCCTGCGCATGCGCAAATGGCGGCAAACCCACTGGTTACTTCTGGGTTTGCCATGGTCGTGACTTGGAATGTCCGCAAGTGGAGGCAGTTGCAAGTAGAGGTTCTACTGTAGTATATATTACAACGGACTAGGATGATTACTGAGAATTACAGTGGTACCTCAGGTTACATACGCTTCAGGTTACATACGCTTGAGGTTACAGACTCCGCAAACCCAGAAATGTTACCTTGGGTTAAGAACGTTGCTTCAGGTCTTCAGACACTGCTCCATGCCTGAGAGGATCCTGCTGCTGATCTCCTTTCTCTAACACCAGCTTTACCATGACTGGAAATGCATCATAAGGGTCTGTCTTATTTGTTCCCTGAGTGTACCTGCAAGTGTCAAAGAATAATAGATGGGAGCGGGGAGCTCTCAAGAAAGACAGTCAGTCATATGGAGATTCTTTGTTTCTCTCAAAATTCCTCAAAAAGAAATCTCATACTGGGCAAAAGTATACAACGAGTCTTTCCACACTTACCAATTAAAATGGTATTGTTGCTGGTTTCTTTGGGGATGAGTGTTTTGTTTGTTTGGTTTTGGCCTGCTGCCACATTAAGTAAAGGTAAAGGGATTCCTGACCATTAGGCCCAGTCGTGGCCGACTCTGGGGTTGTGGCGCTCATCTCGCTTTATTGGCCAAGGGAGCTGGCGTACAGCTTCTGAGTCATGTGGCCAACATGACAAAGCTGCTTCTGGCAAACCAGAGCAGTGCACGGAAATGCCATTTACCTTCCTGTATCTATTTATCTACTTGCACTTTGACATGCTTTCAAACTGCTAGGTTGGCAGGAGCAGGGGATCGAGCAATGGGAGCTCACCCCGTCGCGGGGATTCGAACCGCCGACCTTCTGATTGGCAAGTCCTAAGCTCTGTGGTTTAACCCACAGCGCCACCTGCGTCCCACTGCCACATTACGTTGTGATTATTTAGTTAGTATTCCAGAATAATGCACTTTAAAAAAATATCAAAAACCCTGCAACACTTATACTCTACCCCCACCCCTTCCCAAAATTGGATTTTGGTGAAACTTCTGGAAATAATCATTTATGTGGCATGTGAATAGTGCCAGATTTACGTATAAGCTAAACAAGCTATAGTTTAGGGTCCCACTCTCTTGGGGGCCCCAAAAAAATTAAAGGAAAAAAGTGTTGGCATTATTACGTTTGTTATGAATAAAAAAAGCATTTTAAGTTAGAGGTTAATAATTATTTCAGTATTAATAGACTTCTTCTTAATTGTATTTCACTGTTAATATACTTCTTCTTAATTGTATTTCAGTTCAACAATTACTTTGATAAAATACATATTTTGTTATGTGCAAATGGCTTTAGGTCCATAAATTACCATGTAGCATATATTCAACACAAAAAACAGCGACAATTTGTTGTTGACAAAGGACAGCTGGACATATAAAGGGCCCCATTACCTTCAACAGCTCTTAGGGCCTCATCAAACCTAAATCCGTCCCTGCATGTGAACAAGTACCAGGATGGAAGGACTGGGGATTGATGAGCATGGCCTCTCTCTGACTGGTGCAGGCAGGCAGTTCAGAGGAGAGACAACAATCATTAGCTATGGACAAAGGTCTACCACATGGCACTACATGGAACAATCCCTCCAGCTTCTACTGATTAGTTCACTGGTAGAGCAGTTGCTATGCATGCATAAGCTCTGAGAATCAAACCCTGGCATGCCTAATAATAATAATAATAATAATAATAATAATAATAAAAAATGCATCTCCAGTTAAGAGTATCAGGAAGCAGGTGGTGTGAAAAGCCAATGCTTGAGACCCTGGGCTAGATCATAGCTGTCAACATTTCCCTTTTTTTAAGGGGAATTCCCTTATTCCAAATAGGATTCCTTGTAAGAAAAGGGAAAAGTTGATAGCTATGGGCTAGATGAATAAACAATCTGATTTACTCTAAGAGAGCCTTCTGTGAGAAGTAGTAACTCATTCATATTAGAAATGTATCGCTCCCATACATTTGAAAAACCAGTCTATTGTCCTGTGGGAGAAATATGG
Source organism: Podarcis filfolensis (assembly GCF_964270895.1). Lineage (NCBI taxonomy): Eukaryota > Metazoa > Chordata > Lepidosauria > Squamata > Lacertidae > Podarcis > Podarcis filfolensis. The sequence goes on along the minus strand of NC_139608.1, from coordinate 26,131,734 downwards.
ACACATAAAAGGGCTACTCTCATCAGAAAAACAATTAATCCTCGCTAACGGTTTTCATCAGCACTGACAACACAATGAAAGGACCATATATTCCTGTTTAAGCCAACAAAGAATTCCTATGTAGCAACCAGAGGACCATTTATCATTTTGTCTCAGAAGAGGTTACTATAGCAATCTCAAAGAATCAAGCTATTGAGTTTTAATTAAGAATTAATAGATCCTCAAAGAGAAGATTAAAAGGAATAATTGCTAGACAATAGACTATAAAAAAGCATGAGACAATAAAAAATAATTAGAGGCTCTGCAGAACCTCCATGTAATGTCATTGGAGGTTGTTAAAATCAATCTGTGGTGATGCTGATGTCATATTTATTATTTGTGAAACCTTCATATTATGCTGGTAAGTAGGAGATTTAATGGAAGAAGATGATGTATATGCACTCCAGTATACACACAATTGGTAACAATTGCATACTGGCCAAATACATGCTATACGCTTAAAAACACAAGGCTTCTTTCAAAGGGTCCTGGGAGTTGTAGCTTACAATTTCCAGCACCCTTAACAAACTGCAGTTCCCAGGATTCTTTGGGGGGAAGGCATGTGCTTTAAATGTACACAGCCCTTGTCTGTGACTTCAGCATGCAAAGCAGCTGTACCATCACTGAGGAAGGCCCATCCCGAAGCACGTCAATGAGTTATACATGGCAACACAAAGCCACTTCAAAGCACTGTCTAATGGCTCAGTTTAAAGAAAGAAAGCCACAGATTTCCTTAAGTCTTTGCAGTAGAAGGACCATGTACACACACTCACATAAACAGGTATCAAATGTGAGACTATCCAAAGAATACCTCAATGAAGCTGAAAACGTTGACTAAGGCTGAATAAAATTGCGTGCTTTGAAAAAGGAAAGAAAAAGACTGTACAGTGGTACCTCAGGTTAAGTACTTAATACGTTCCGGAGGTCCGTTCTTAACCTGAAACTGTTCTTAACCTGAAGCACCACTTTAACTAATGGGGCCTCCTGCTGCCACCGTGCTGCTGGAGCACGATTTCTGTTCTCATCCTGAAGCAAAGTTCTTAACCCAAGGTACTATTTCTGGGTTAGCGGAGTCTGTAACCTGAAGCGTCTGTAACCTGAAGCGTATGTAACCCGAGGTACCACTGTACTAAATTTGATGCAAACACCTCAGAACAGAACTATATTGACTCTGGTAAGAAGAAGCAAGCAACACAGAAACAAAGGTAAATCCCAAGTTTATTCATTATTAGCTTAACATAATGGAAATGTCTGGAGTTATTTAAAATGCCAAACACTTTTTTTTTTGATGGTCTGATGCCCAAATACAACAAAGGAATCTTAATATGAATCTGATACTTCATCCAAAAGTTTCATTCTAAAATATCAATATATGGCCTCTGGGCAACATTCCCAGTAGAATACATGTATGCAGAGCTTATTTTCTGGTGGGACGCAGGGGTACACGTACCTCTAAACATTTTGTGAATCTTTGTACTTTTGTCCATTTGCTGTATTTATTTTCCCCGATTTGAACTTGAAATGGTGATTTTCTTGAGTCAAAATGAAGGTATCCCTAAATATTTTTTTAAGAAAAAAAGCACTGCATATACGTCCTCTCCAAACTCATCCCCCGCCCCTCCACCATTCATGCATTCAACCTACACATGTAAGAGCAAAAGTGTGTAGAGGGTTCATGGGCATGCACATTTCTCTGGTCATGCCAGGAATGTCTGCATGTTTAGCACAAGAAGCCAAAGAGGACTTGTAAGTGTGATTCCCTGGATTCCCTTACACAAGTCTCCTCGTTGCTGGAAATCTTGATGGGGCTGAGTTCTAGTACAGTCCATTAGAAGTATTATGAGTGTAAGAAGCAAGAACATTCTTACAACCTCCGTTCAGACCTTTTACCACAAACAAGCAAAGGTCAGAAGTGGATGCAGTTGGAGGTGAGATGTTGGAGGTGGAACCAACCTGCATGGCAATGTCTCCTTTAGGCACTTTTGCCCTTGCATGTCCAGGCTGAATGCTTGAAAACTTTGATGTATATCAGAAAATGAAAGTACCAAAAGAGTTCATAAATTCAGATTGTTACTGTGGATACTAGATCATCTCCTGCTAAATCATCATCATCGTCGTCGTTATAAAATGTCCTGATTTGATATAGGAACATCTTATATCTTCCCTTAGGAACTGATACATGTATAATTCTGAGACATTTACACTGGAGTATTTAGGCAGTCTTCCATATCTAGCTGGATATGTATTAAAATTATCCTATACCATGCTCACAATCCTAACATATATTTTATTCCGCCGATATGAACATTGTGAACGTGTTCTGGGTGTTTTGTCCTGTTTTGCAGACAAGATCTGGTTTCTATCTACACTTTTGAACATCTGCCAACAATGTTTTAAAATAGTATCATCAACCCTCCTTTTACTGTCCTCTGTCTAATCTAGGTTTTCAAAGTTTGTCTCAACTCATATTTGTTACTTCATAAAAGGGTTGACTCTGGCTATTCTGTTGCTTTTAGATCTTTCAGTAAAACATTTGGGAAGTTGGAACAGGCTTAAGTCTCTCTGGGCGCCATCCCACCCGCACCATACCCACAGAACACCCACATTTTAGAACATACACTGGCTTAAGTTACGGTACATCATCTTAAATTAAACTGGCTGATCCCTGGTCAAGGGACTTACACCAGTACTCTCCTACTCTCCTGCCAGGGTGAGGTCCTTACTCTGGCATTTCCTCAGCTGAGCCCCAGTGCAGCTGAGAAAACCCAAGATCCGCAAAATCCAAACTCTCTCACCCCAGCAAATCTTAGGTTTGGATTGTTCCGTAGGATTTCCTTTTGCTCCAAGGCATTTGCTGACAAGTGATGGATCGTTTAGTATTAATTATCAGCTTCTGATAGTGCTTGGCTATTGATTGTGTATTGTGATAATGTCCATTGTGTTGGTGCTTATACAGAAGGGTGGTTTTTCTGTATTATATGGATAAATTGTTTTTGTATTTATTGCTTGGTATCTCAGAAATTATACAAACAGTTTGTTAATTTCATTGAGTGGTAATGCATACCATGAATGATCATATTTAATTATTGTGATTTAAATAAGTTCATTTCCTGACTGAAATCCTAAACCCACTGAATTCAATAGAACTTACTTCTGAGTAGACATGGCTAGGATTGTACTGTTAGGCATTTTTTAAGACCATCGTTTTGCTTTTTTTATGCTCACAAAAATGCTGCAGTGTTGCCAGTTTTTGTAACCTACTTTTAAGATTATTTTCTTCCCCTTTACTTCAGATTATTCATGTTTTGTCCCAGTTACATATTTGCTTGTCCAGCTGGTATTTGCAATCAGTTTTGTAAACTGCCACATCCCACAAGTCATCTGAATAACATGTTCAGTGTATTTTGCAGTTGTCTGCAAATTGACGTTGAGGTCATTGTCCTTATTTATTCTTGGTGGCAGGAGTCTGCAGATGACATACAGGGTGTTTGTTGTTCAGATCAGAACACGCTGCAAAGACATGGAACATTTCAGCAATTAAAACAGAGCAAAAACAAACTTTTTTAAAAAAAAAACACAACATTTTCACATCTACAACAGTTCAGATGTGATAAGAGGAAGAAAATACAAAGAGAAATGGGAAGGCACACAATGTCCCTTGATGCTGGAAAGGAAAGTGAATCCTGTTAGAGGACAAGCAAGTTGAATTAGATCCCAGTGGGGATAAGACTGGCTATTTTAATTCAGCCGTATCCAGTTGTTAGACCAGATGAGATGCGGTATTTTAGAGATAAGCACACAGAGAGAACCTGCTGAATTTTTTAAAGCTTTGTGCACTATATTTTCTTTCTTTGTTCTTCATTTTTTTCCAGTTTTTGGCTGTATTTTCCAAACCATTCCAAGACCAATGTTGCTGATAAGCATTGTAAACAAACCTGTCTTCATTTTTAAAAATCCTTTCATTATCTCTCTGCATGGTAGGTTACAGTTACAAGAAAACAATACATTTTAGCCCAGTGTGAAACAAAGGAGTTCCTTGCTGCAGAAATCCTTCCAGCCTTATCTGCACTTGGGTTACAGCTAAGGATGCCTTTCCAATATTGAGCGGCGCCTTCTTTATGCCAGCCGGGGAGACTGAGGTTGCAATCCTGTATTCACTTATCTAGGCACAAACCACCCTGAACCAAACAGGACTGGATTTATATTTAGGATTGTGTTGTTGGGTAGGGATGCTGGAGGAATCCGTTCAGTCTTTTAGGTGGATTTCCTTCTGTCTGCCTGTTTGACCCCTGTCATTGCACAAACCCTTGCTTTGAATGCTTTTCACCTTAGTTCTTCACAATTATTTTTTGAAACATGCAAACATTACATGTAAATAGATACATAAACCACTTTGCAATTTATGCTATTTATATTCACTGATATTTTATTACTATTGTCCTGACATGGGCCTTGTTGCTTTCCTTCTTTTTTCAAGTGTTCTTTGTTGACTCACTCTCTCTCTCTGTAGGTTGTTTGTTGCTAAAGGCAGCCTGCAGGCACTAAGGCTGCAAAACTATCCATGTCTACTAAAACATAAGTCCCAGGTAAGTGGGCTCCAGGATTGTAGCCTTAATCCACTTCCCACAGTGAATTTTAATTTTTTTTTTAAGATATTTATTGGAGTTTTACAAAGACATAAATTTAAAAGATCATATAAAAAAAAATACAATAAAAGAAACACAGGAAAATACATAAAATAAGAAAAGGAAAATAAAAACAAATCCATTTTTGTAACCCTAACTCATTATCTTATTTCCTTGGCCTCCTCACATCTCCCCTTTTTGTATTCCCATTTATATAATCAAATCAGCAAATCCTTACCCTCTTTCGTTTATCTTAACTCTATATCTTAACATATTTTAACTCTATATTTTCATCCATTTATCAATTCATTTTTGCATATTCTTATTAACTTTGTTGCTAATGCCACTTATTTTCAATCCAACATCATTTTAACATTCATTAATTTTACAGTGTTTCTGAAGATAGTCTTTAAATTTCTTCCAGTCTTCTTCCACCAACTCTTCTCCCAGGTCACGGATTCTGCCAGTCATTTCCGCCAATTCCATATAATTCATCACCTTCATCTGCCACTCTTCCAGGGTGGGTAGCTCTTGTGTCTTCCAATACTTTGCAATAAGTATTCTTGCTGCTGTTGTTGCATACATGAAGAAAGTTCTATCCTTCTTTGGCACCAATTGGCCGACTATGCCCAGGAGAAAGGCCTCTGGTTTCTTCAGGAAGGTATATTTAAATACCTTTTTCATTTCATTATATATCATCTCCCAGAAAACCTTAATCTTTGGGCACGTCCACCAAAGGTGAAAGAATGTACCTTCATTTTCTTTACATTTCCAACATTTATTATCGGGCAAATGATATATTTTTGCAAGCTTGACTGGGGTCATGTACCACCTGTAAATCATTTTCATAATCCACAGTGAATTTTAAAAATCAACAGAATGCATTATTCGTTGTTGTTATCGTCACGTGGAAAGATGTGGTCTCTTTTGTTACCTGTTGACTTTATCTGTGCTTCTCGGATGAAAACCAGAGGATTTTTAAGCTGCCGAGCGCAAAATTGTTTACTACAAACATTTAAAACATAATTTAGCTTGAGCAAAAGGAGATGATTTAGCACTTTAATAAGGGAAGGGTAATATTCATTTCTTACATATCATTGGAACAACTATTAGAGGTCATCTGCCATGTTCATTCCCTAATGTCAGATTTTATCTGGATAATGGCTAATTAACATTTTAGCATGCACAGTGGTGATACAGTAAAAGTGCAGAGAGCATATCACAAGCCACCATTGTGTTGTTTATGTGGTTGAGATGCAATAACTAAACTCATTCGAAAGGGTGAGGGAACACTATTAGATGTTAGCTGAAGAATCTGAAGAAGTGTGCATGCACATGGAAGCTTATACCTAGAACAAACTTAGTTGGTCTCTAAGGTGCTACTGGACAATTTTTTTTTATTTTGACTGTGTCAGACCAATATGGCTACCTACCTGAATCTAGATGTTAGCTGAATCACAGTCATTAATTGTTACATAGAAAGTGTGTGATTAAAGTCTCATTGCATGTTCAACCCATCCCCATTCATGTGTTTACTTTAAAATGCCATTGAGCCTAATGTGACTTACTCCCAAGTAGAGTAAACATAGAAGGCATAGTGAGAATATTCAGCTGATACAAATGACTTTTGTCAAGGGTGTGATATAGTCCTGTACAATGCTTATTTAATGAGCATTGCTACTGTAAGACCAAACAAATGTTACAGATTCATAATGCTATTATTTTCCTGTTTCAAAGGACAACAAGATTCATTACTGTTGTAGTTCAGGCATGAGGAAACTCCAGCCTGCAGGCCAAACTGGGTAATCCTAAATTGGCCTGTGATGCTATTATCCCCAAGCCACACCCAGTTACCATCAAACACGTTGTCAGGTGTGGGGCAGGCAGAGACACACTGCAAAGGAACAAACTGTGAACCTCACAGTGCCCTCCCAAATGTTCCTTGCATTCTGTGCCTTTCAGATTTGGTGCCAAATGCAAGCCCTGCTGAGACTGGATACTCCCAAATGGAACTGATTGGTCTGCCTGAGCAGAGTTCAAGATCCTGGATCACCCTGGCTTGCCTTTCTCTTAAGAAGTGCCAACTGGGAGTGATTTAGGCCAATGGACTGAGAGGGGGAAAATAGGGAAGGTGAGTAGGAAGCCAAGTTTGCCATGGACATTACAGGCCACCTCTAGAGGGATAAGGGGGCCCCTCTTCATAACATTATACATACGTGGTAGGGTTTGGTGACCTGGAAATAGTAATGACTGGCTATGCACAGTAGGAAAAGTTCGATAAATGATTAAGGGAAGCGGTGGCAATGTACGATTAAAGATTCAGAATTACTTTCAGTCTTCCAAGCAATTTGGAAGAGCTACTCACAAACATGCAGTTTTGTGTTGAAAACTGCAACTCCAGGAACTATAAATAACAAGAATGTGTTTGATCTGACTGAGAGCTGAACTTTTTGCCTTCCCACTGCAGCATGTAAGCCATATTAATATGCTGAAAGCAGCAATTGGGATCCCCTTGGCGTATGAATTTGCACAGGCTTTTTGAACACAATATAAGCGAGTGTGATGCAAGGACAACTAGCAAGAGCCTGCCAAGATGACAGTCTATCTTGAGTTGCGATATCTTAATCCTCAGATTTACCACCAAAGTGTAGAGAAAATTAGTTCGGGAAGCTTTGGGCGTTGGGAACTCTTGAGTCTTTTGTACTCTTTAACTTTAATGCAGACATTACATTTATTCTTTGTGTTTGCAAGCTCTTTTTCAAAAAAAAGAAGAAGAACTCAAATAATTCCTATTGCAGCTCCAAATGTGATTTGCTTAATCTAATAGCAGTCTTTCTGGTTGTTTTAAATCCTTTTCCTAGCACAGCTGACCTGGTTATAATATGTAACTTTAATAACTCAAATTTTGTGACTAACTGGAATGGAATTATAATAATGCCAGAGTCTATTAAAGTAAAAGGCTATGCAATTATTACTTAAAGGTCATGGAAGTTCTCTGCAGAGACATCTACATTATTCTGAGGTGTTTTCAACCTCTGGGTGTAGACACGAATGTGTTATGCATAAAAATTCATCATAAACAATGGGGGAAAGGAACATTGGAAAATAACTCATGTTTAAGGGCTCTGTCATGCAACTTTTCAGTATTATTTGAGAAAAGTAATACCCATAAGGTATGATTATCCTGCCTATCTCACTTTTGTCAGAAAAAAAGGGTAGGTGCTCTAAGCAAGTATGTGAAAAGAACTTGTCAGATATTCATTGTTTTTCTTTTTTATTAAAGCCAAAACACTGTGACCAAACTACACAAGCCCTACTGACTTATATGATATTTTAATGAACATGCTTTGAGTTTGTATATAGCTACACTGATTGCCTTTTAAATTGAAGATTTGCAAAAGGTACCTACATGTGAGTGGGAAGTCTATAGTTTAATCATAGAAAGGTTGAGCTAGGTTCCTCAGGGTAGAAAATGGTAAGCAAGTTTTCTTAAACTTGTTGAGGATGAACCTACTTAAGAATTCAGGGCCAAACTGGATGTGACATCAATAGTGTGAAATGCAATTAAAATGCACTTTTTTATGTAAACAGCAACAGTGGGAAAACCTGATCTGCCTTTGGGAGCTGAAACTTCATTTTCTCTCTTCTTGACGTGCTCCAGACAAAAACACTCTCTCCAAAGCTCTTCTATTCACATTTCAAGAAGAACATCTCATTGGCACCTTGGTTGGAAGAACCCGTAATTAAAACATGTTAGATCAAGTCCTGCCTTTTGGGGCAGCAGAGAACAACTCATTGAAGAGTACTATTTACAAGTTTAGATGACTTACATGCTGCCCTTTGTAGAAGCCACAGTGCAGTTTGCAAAAGCAACAACAAAACAAGATAAAAAGAATACATAAAAGCCATAAACTAACACAATCCTTTAAAATAGCAGCACAATTCATAATAAATCCTTAAATAGCAATTACTAATAGCAGCAGCAGCTATGTAACAACTCGCATTGTTTCACCAGGGATGGATCTACAAAGGGGGGAAATGCCATAAATAAGTCAGAAATTAAATTGTTATATATGAAAAAAGAAAGAACGCTATGGAAATTCACGTATAATTTCTCTCCCCCTCTATCTCTCCAGTACCATAGGCTGTCGCATGTATATAAAGCATTCAAACCACTATTTCTTTACTAATGTAGTTGAGTCCCAAGTCTTTCCTCCTATAAATGCCTGTTAAAAAAGTTTTGTCTTAAGCAACCACCTTAAACTATAAAGAAGTATGGCTACCAGATGCACCTTAGTGAGGAAGTTCCACAAGCAAGTTCCCCTCGGGTTGGTTGTCTGTATGGGTGATCTAACACCTCCCAGCATGTCCCGGACACAGTCTCACATTCTGTCTTAGTATCTGGTGAACTCTTATAGGACTTACATGACCTCCTGTCTCTGGCATTGCTGCAGTATATTGGGAGGGAGAGAAATATATGAAACTACATAATTACATAAGTCACAAGTACCAACTATGAAAAGATTTTACCAACAATGGTAACAACAGAGTCAAGATAACTTCTGAGATGTGTGTGTGTGTGTGTGTGTGTGTGTGTATCACTAATATCTTTTTAAAAAGAAAAGAACCATAAGCTCTTATTTTAAGCAGGAATCCTGATCCTACTCTCACCAATAGGGGTATCACAAGGGTTCTCATAGTTGGGGGTTGCTTACATGTCTCCTAGAAATCTATCCAGATCAGGCATAGGAACCTGTGTACTTCCAAATGCTGTTGGACTGTAACTCCCATTGTTCCTGGTGGCCATGCTGGCTGGGGCTGATGGGAAGTGGAGTCCAGAAGTATCTGGAAGTAGAGTATTTACTAAAATGAAAATCCTGTTGAATTCATTAGGGCAGTTCCCAACTAAGCACCTCATTCTAAGCTCGTTAGAATGATGGAATTAACTAGTGCAAACTCTCCAAATACTTATAACCTGTTTGCACACTAGTTATTTTCCTGAAGCCATGTGGCACAAACAAAATATTTAGCTATAGGTAGTCTCACTATGGAAAGAGGCAACATGAACCTGGCAAAGATGATTAATATAAGATTCTGAAGGAAATGATACTTAAAGGTTAGCCTGCTCTGAAGGATAAATTGCCCCTAGAGGGGATAGCTTCTCGTAATATAGAAATGAGCAAACACTTTTGGACAGCTTAATTTATTAGACATAATCTTCAGAGATGTGCAGTTATATATAGAAAACTATTAGAAATGCAAGAAAAGAGTTTCAGTCTAAACAACACAGACCCTATGCAGACATCGAGCTGTATTGAATACTGCTGTCTGGCTAGCAAAATAGACCTCCGCTTACATAATAGAACTTGTGTCTCAATTGCCTCTCTCTCCCCACCCCACACATTCAAAATCCGTTCCAGAGGGTTGGAGGACCCCCTGGAACAGATCTTGAGGGTGTGGTGAGAAGGGAAGCCCTCTTGTGTTCTCCACATGCAGAACATTGAATACAACCCACACTACTTAATCATGGTGCCTTAGCCATGGTGACTTATTAGCTGTGAACCAGGACATGGAGGACTGCATTGAAGCTTCTTTGCTATACTGAAGTGTTGCTAAGTGATAACATCTGCACTGAGCACACCTCTGCACCATCTTGTTGTGCTGCAAGGTGACAAGCAAATCTCACTGGGTTCCTCCTGCATACACCTGTATACAGTAATTTCTTATTTGTTTGAACCAGAGTGGGTGGGCAACTTTTGGCCCTCCAGATACTGGCTGCATGTTCATCATATGTTTGAAGCAAATAGCATGATCCAAAGAATCCTGGAAACTGTAGACAGGAGTCATTCCCAGCTCTACTGGAAATGTTGGGGATTGAACCTGAGATCTTCAGCATTCATAGAATCTGAGAATTGGAAGTGTCATCTAGTCCAACCCCCTCCAATGCAGGAATCTCAGCTAAAGCATCCATGACAGATGGCTATCCAACCACCGTTTAAAAACCTCCAAGGAAGGAGAGTCCACCCCTCTCATGGGAAGCTGTTCTACTGCTGGACAGCTCTTACTGTCAGAAAGTTTTTCTGAACATTTAGTCAGAAACTCCTTTCTTGTAACTTGGAGCCATTGTTTCAAGTCCTACCCTCCAGAGCAGGAGAAAACAAGCATGCTTCCTCTTCCATGTGACAGCCCTGGATATTGGAAGATGGCTATCACATCTCCTCTCAGTCTCCTCTTTTCCAGGCTAAACATACCCAGCTCCTTCAAGCGCTCCTTGTAAGGCTTAGTTCCTAAAGCAGTTGCTCTCCCACTGGGCCACAGCCCTTCCCCTCTTTGGCCCAAGAGAAGGGTAGAAATGCTTCTGTAAGAATGTTAATTATATTGCAATGGTATGTTACAGTAACATATGGTTACCAGATTTTTTTCAATGAATCCGGGGACACTTTTTTTTTTTTTGAAGCTGAGTAGCAACAGGGAGTCAGTAGTGGGGATGGTGAGGCAAAAGACCCTGGGCCCAAGCACACATGCATATTGAATAAAAGTGTAAAGCCCTTCTTTCGCCCAGTGAAACATAAATGCACAGAGGTTTTTTAAAACTGGGCAACAGCTCGCCGTGCGCCCGTGACTCCCAAGCCTTCCCCGATCTCCTTCCCCCTTCCCCCTTCCCCCTTTGTTTTGACAGATCAGGGGAGGCTCAGGAGTCACAGGCGGGCAGTCGTTGCCCAGGAGGGGCCAGCCTGTTAGTGCAGTTGGCTCTGGCTTGCTTCAGGAGCTGCTCGCTGCCGTGGCACAAGAAAAATGGTGGGCACCATGGCAGCCAGTAGCGAGCAGCTCCTGAAGCCAGCCAGAGCCAACTGCACTAACAGGCTGGCTCCGGACTGCTGAGGCTGCCGCTGCCACGTTTCCCAGGGACAGATTTGCAAATCTGGGGACATTCTGGGGATGGAATTTGTCTGGGGAAAGATTTGCAAATCCGGGGACTGTCCCCGGGAACTGGGGATGTCTGGTAACCCTTACAGTGACAGGATATACAATTTACTGTAATAATATTCTCACTTTCAACATACAAAGGCCTTAAGTTTAACAAAGCATCTGCCAAAAATATCCCTAGTTTGTTGTTCTAGAGCAGAAATTTAGTCTGTATATATTACTGGTCTTTAAAATGTAACAAAGCCATTCTTATGATTAATGATTGTTTTAGAAAGACGTTGGGGGGATTATAAGAAGAATCTGGTTTTTTCTTAGCGTTGAAAATACAACTGTTCCTTTTCTGGTATTGTTGTTGGGTTATATTCTGCTCCTTTATTTTTGAGCTATATCCTTCTCGTGTACCTCTTCAAGGAAAAATATTATGTTTTCAGTCCTTTGAGACATCATTTGCTTTACTTGGCCTTTCTCAGAAGTCATCAATGGGGGAATAGTTCCATAGTTAAATTATGGAATTTACTACCAGAAGATGTAGTCATGTTCCCCTACTTGGATGGCTTTAAAAGAAGATTCATCAAATTCATAGAAAATCCTAGACATTCTGGCTGTGTTCTGCCTTTATTGCTGGAGGCAGTATGCCTCTGAATATCAGCTGCTAAAAATCACAAGTCTAGAAAGCTTCCCATAAGCATCTGGTTGGCCACTGTAAGAACAGGAGGCTGGACCAGCAGGACTCTTCATATGTTCTTATGCCCAAATCTTCAGCTCTCAACATTTTCCCATGTGTAAATGAGGAGGGAGGCGTGACTGTACATAAGCAAGACTTCCTGTAGACTTTGCTGTTGTGGGAAGGTGGCTACCATATCAACCTCCCACCATTATTTCCCTGAAATTTATCTCTGCCCAATGTATCACCAGTTAGAGATGAGCACATGTATACGCTCCAACATCAATTTTGTCTCGTTTTCACATTAATCTGCATTAACAAAATCTGAACACAAATTGGTGTTTAAATGTGTGTTTTAGAACATACTGTTGCACGTCACTCAAATACCTGAGCACCAAGCCCGGAGGTTTCAGGGCGGTTCACAGTTCTACTCTAGTGTTGAGTTTCCCTTCGACAAAGTGTAAGATCATGGCGATGAAAATAATAAATAGGATTGGGGTGATAACACAACCCTGTTTAACACCTGATCCCACTGCGAATGGTTCACTTTGAGAGCCATTGTTATCTGCGATTGTTGCTGTCATATTATCATGGAGAAGCCGAAGGATGTTCACCAATTTATCTGGGCAGCCAATTTTCAGAAGGACAGTCCACAGGGCATTACAATTTACAGTGTCAAAGGCCTTAGTCAGGTTAATAAACGATGCTTCAACTGGCACGCAGGTCTGTCAAGTATGGCTTAGGACAGTTCTTCTCAGATTTTGCAGAGACTGAATTCCTCAAGCATTCCTATCGCATGCATTTATTTAGCCATTTATGGGAAAAGGCCCATATCTTCACATTTATAATTTAGATTCTAAAACATGGTGAAACGCCTCCCTGGTGTAAGAGATGATCCACATGCCGACGGGTCATCTTGCTTTCGACATGTGGAACCATGCTGTTTTTCACTCTTGGCAAGAAGCCTAGAACACAAAATTAGTAACTTTCAGCCTTTAATCCCATTGGTAAAGAGTGGTGAATTGCCTTAAAACCACTCATTTAAAAAAGATTCCCAGAGAGACAGCATATATTTCACACAAGCCTTTTCCCTCTTCTCTTGCAGCCAAATTGTATATCACATAGCTATACCTCCACCATTTATCTTTGGTATATGGTAGTAACATGCCGAAAAATTCTCCTGCATTTTTATTTTACATTTGCAGTCCACTAATGGGGAAAGATATGGCATTTGACAATTATCAGAGGGAGAGAAAAATTCAGTGACATTCTCATGAGCAGAATAGTTAAGCACCAGCAGCATAGGAAGCAATAATATATTTGTACCCTTTATCCTAACTTTTAAGTGCTATTATTATCTAGCTCTTTAGATCCTTTTCTAGCTACTTTCCTTTTCTAAAAGTCCTCTAATTCAATAGATAAGTACACTATTTTCCCCTTGTGTGTGAAATTTGCACAAAAGAAGGTGGGCTTCTTTACATATGAAGGGATGGGGAAATGTTTATTGCAACTCCTTTTGTCTCATCTTTTATTACCTGTAGGTCACAAAGCAGTACTTGCCTAGGGCAAGAGGGAAATATCAGAGACCTTGGAGTTGTCACTCTTTTCTCGCCACGCTGTTCTTGTGACAATAAGCGACTAGAGAGCTGTGAAGACATGTTCACGTACCTTTGAGAGCCCTGAAAATACAGCCTGTGGTATTTCCCTTTGTTATGCCCTTGGAGGTTTTGCTGAGGCTTAAGACAGAGCGAGGCACTCTGGCCGTCATGTTGAATCAACAGGAGGATTGCAACACAACAGTGAATTTCTTTCCATCCTTCTAAGACACAGCATTTCTCCAAGAACAAATACGGATATACACATGCAGCAGAAAGATTTAGACAGACTACACAGACACTGGAAACAGAATATGCAATTAGAGACCAACTAATTTGCTCAAGGAGGAGGAGAAAGCAACGGAGAAGGAATACCAGACTTACTATGAAATAACATGCTGTGCTTTTGGGGTGGGCAGATTCCAGAAAGGCCGATTCTCTCATGTTGGAAACTGACACTAACAGGATAGACCAATTGAAAGGAATGAACATGACCATGTTGGGTCCATTAATGTCAATGATACTACTCTCAGTAAGACTTCATGGAATGATAGCCATCTTGAGTCCTGTCAAGCAAAAGGGCAATGAAATAATAAATAATAATAATAATAATAATAATAATAATAATATCCAGTGTCCATGTGAGTAGTGGTAAGAAGCAGATTTTGTTTCTATAACCAGCACTATATAAATGCTTGCTCACCCCTGTTGATATTAGCTGCCCATGCCCACATTGGAGTAACTGCGCAGGGTGTCATTTCATTGTAAGCCCAGAAATAATAACATACTTACCACCTGCAAAGCAAGCGATTACCACATTTTTCACTCCATAAGATGCACCCGACCATAAGATGCACCTAGTTTTTAGAGGAGGAAAACAAGAAAAAAAATATTCTGAACGAAACAGTGGATGTATGATTTTTGTGGTTCATGCTGTGGCCACAGACATGATATGTGCTTTGACAGCGAGTTTGGGGTAGCCCAATGCAAAAATCCTGAGAATCCATGTGGATCCGATCTGCACAATCTGCTTTTTGCCCCTGGGCAATTCGGCTCCAGGGACCACGCATTCGCTCCATAAGATGCACAGACATTTCCCCTTACTTTTTAGGAGGAAAAAAGGTGCATCTTATGGAGCAAAAAATACGGTAAGTGGTGCAATAGCTGAAACTGGAATAATATGTTTGATGGTATGCACACTTCTGGGCAGTAGCAGGTGGTGTAGTGGTATCCTGCCACTCCCGTGATCAGGCCCCCACAGAGGCCCAGGCTGGAAGTCTTCTTCTTGGTAGGCGGGCTCTGGCAGGCCTCCCCGATACCAGTTGGTCACATTGCTCCTTTAAAAAAACACGCCAGTTTAAACAAAGTGGGAAGTAGGAAAGAGTCTGAGTGCATGGAAAATAATAATAATATATGAATATTGATGATAACAAACACCATCATCCCATATTAAAAATACAATACTAATCAGTATATCAATCTTAAGTTAAACACATAGAAGAAGAAGAAGAGGAGGAGGAGTTTGGATTTGATATCCCATTTTATCACTACCCGAAGGAGTCTCAAAGCGGCTCACATTCTCCTTCCCCTTCCTCCCCCACAACAAAGACTCTGTGAGGTGAGTGAGGCTGAGAGACTTCAGAGAAGTGTGACTAGCCCAGGGTCACCCAGCAGCTGCATGTGGAGGAGCAGGGAATCGAACCCGGTTCACCAGATTACTAAACTACCGCTCTTAACCACTACACCACACTGGCTCACGGCGTAGGTTTATATAAGCCCTCCAAATGTCCAAATAGTTATCCACAGAAATGATGATGAAGACAAAGTGCTGCAAATGGTCTGGTGGAGCCAATTTGGTGCTACCACTGGTGCGTTTATACCTCACCAACCTCTCCACTGCCTTGCCCTTCCACTTCTCTGTAAGTAGCTGTGATGTGACTGGCCAGGATGCTGAAGAACTGAGTTTGTTCTCTTTGTCCACAGGCAGGGTGAGCTCCAGAGGGACAAAGCACTCCCAGAAACCCCTTTATGTGGAAAGATTATCCTTGCAGGCTTCAGTTGCTAGACTACTATAATTTCTTTGGCATTTTCACACAAATACTACTGCAGAATTTTTAGTTTCACATAAGGATGCATGCATGTTAGTAACTACTTTGTATTTCTCGTGAGAAAAGAAAAACAAGAAGCAGTAAAAAGAGTTTGGACACTCAATGGGTTTTTTTTGGTTTTTGTCTTTTTGCAGGGAGGGGGGTGTTATGCTCCTCATAATTATAATTCATTTTATGAAGTTTATTAAAAATCTCAAAGGCTGGCAGTTATTCCCTCTGTGATTATGTAAATGGGCAACAAATAACAAACACAAAAACACAGTGTTTGGCAGGGAGAGCAAATTCAATCAGGAAATTAAATAAAAAGATTTATCTCGCTCTTGGCAGGGAAGCAGATGCTATAGCTCGATTTCAAATTGGCAGCAAATCTATATGAATGGATAATTTAGTGCCATGAAAATTAAATGTATTAAGGGAAAGGGATTTTAAATATTTATAATACAGTTTTTCACCTTAATGGCTGGAACCTTTCAATTAAAAAATGAAACTAATATACTTGAGAAGGTCCAGAGGAGAGCATGTCACCCAAAGATGTAATGCTTGGGTTGATTTGCGCTTTATGTGAAAAAGAATTAGAACTAGTTTGAGCTCTATAAGGAAGCATGATGGGAAGTAGCTATCAAAGTCCGGTGAAGATGAAATAGCCTGGCAAAGTGATACTGTTGCTTTTCAGCAAGATTTGGTGAGACAAATAATAACAACGAAGGTTAATTACTGAGGGCATAACCCAACCCAAAGTCAGCATTTTAAAGCCGTGTTGTTTTCATTGGGATGTGCTCAACATTCCCATTGAAATGATTAGGGCCTGGATGATGTTCAGATTGCATTTTATGTGCAGCCTTACCTTTGCCTACTCAGAAAGCAGTCTCATTCTGCTGCAAGTTAAGTGGTGTGGCATTGCAACCTTAAATGGGAGAATAACAACAATTTATTATTTATACCCCGCCCATCTGGCTGGATTTCCCCAGCCACTCTTGGTGGCTCCCAACAGAATATTAAAAACACAACAAAACATCAGACGTTAAAAGCTTCCCTAAACAGGGCTGCCTTCAGATGTCTTCTAAAAGTCAGATAGTTGTTTATTTCCTTGACATCTGACTGGAGGGCATTCCACAGGGCGGGTGCCACTACCGAGAAGGCCCTCTGCCTGGTTCCCTGTAACCTCACTTCTCGCAGGGAGAGAACCATCAGAAGGCCCTCGGTGGTGGACCTCAGTGTCCGGGCTGAACGATGGAGGTGGAGACGCTCCTTCAGGTGGAAGAAGAAGCTACTTCATAAAGCATATCATTTACCTCCTTCACTGATCAGGCATAATTTACTGAGGAAGCACCAGCCTCAATGAAATGTATAGGATTCTAGGGGGGTGGATACAAAGCTACTCACTAACAGACTAAACAGAGCATGAACTGAAGAGCCTCTCAGTGGATTGTTGCAATCTATGATGAACATCTTTTTGATGTTCAATGCTCCATTTCTGGAGAATGTCTTCTATGTGGAGGAACAAGCTTCTGCTTAACCCTACCAGTCCTGCAAAAGCCAAGTGTGGTGATGGAAACCACACATTCAGGAGCTGGCAGTGTGCCCCAGGTACAGCCTTAAAGCCTGTCCCAATAGAAAATGATTTGAATTGAATTGCCACAAACTACTTTGGGAACCATTTTTGGGGTGAAGAAGTGCACTAAAAATATAATTAATAATATTTTTTGTGATTCCTGATACCGGAACACACAAGATCAGGGTGTGGTTCTGAGGGTTGATGATCTTTCCAATTCAGTAACCCCTTACACCCAAATGGCCATGCCACACTTCAAACGGTAGATTTGTGGGTCTGCTGAATTAACGAAAAGGATAACCATGCAATACAACCAATCACACCTTTATTAGTAATTTTGCTAGACTGCATCCAAGCCATTAACTGCTGCTCACAGTGACAAGGAGATTGCAATATGACAAGAAAATATGAAAAAGAGAAAAATTTAGATTTTGACCTGTTACTTCATGCAAATGTAATTTTCGCAAATGCATCTGTAGTTTCAATCCACCATGTGCATTTGGAAATCTAATTACTTTCTCAGCACTTCTTGTGCATAATAAAATAATGCTCTTCACAGACAGATACCTAATTATAAAAAATGTGCAGGCGCTTTGCGAAGCCTGTTGAAAGCTGAGGGACAGAACCAGTAGCAGGGACAGAACCAGGGCCGTGTTGCCGCAGGCAGGCAGTGACTCTGTCGCCCCAACTCCTATTCTCACTATCACTCCAAACCACCCTCCTCTTCATGGTAGTCAAGCCATTCCTTTAGACCCTTCAGATCCTTTTCCAAAGCCAGAGACTGGTGCCACTAACACAACTAGTCCTCCTTCTCCTCTGCTACACCCTCCGCTTTTTCCTCCCTGCCAATGAGGTCTTTCCTCAGACTGAGCCATTCTGTCTACTGTGGTCAGGAGTTCACTGTGGAAGAGAAAGGCTGTTTAAACTTGGTGGGAATAAAATTACTGTAAAGTAACTTCACAGTTGCCCTTCCTCAGAGCATGGCAGAGAGGAGGGAGTGGTAGATGAAGTAGACAACCTCCCTTTCCAGATAGGTGGGTGGACATTGAAAGCAGTATCAGCCAAAGGAGCCAACTCCTAGGGGCAGAAAGCCCCCTTGGTCCTTCCAATAAAATATTTGAGGGGATAACCCCCCAAGTTGAAAGGCATTGCCATTCAAATGGTATGTGTGCACTGTGTCATGCGATTGATTATGCAGGCCGGGACTTACCTGCCCCCCCCACAATATTTTATTCAAGTTGGTACCCCTGGTGGGTCTTGGGAGAAAAGCAATGACAAACCTAGACAGCATCTTAAAAAGTAGAGACATCACCTTGCCAACAAAGGTCCATATAGTAAAAGCTATGGTTTTCCCAGTGGTGATGTATAGAAGTGAAAGCTGGACCATAAAGAAGGCTGATCGCCGAAGAATTGATGCTTTTGAATTATGGTGCTGGAGGAGACTCTTGAGAGTCCCATGGACTGCAAGAAGATCAAACCTATCCATTCTCAAGGAAATGAGCCCTGAGTGCTCACTGGAAGGACAGATCCTGAAGCTGAGACTCCAATACTTTGGCCACCTCATGAGAAGAGAAGACTCCCTGGAAAAGACCCTGATGTTGGGAAAGATGGAGGGCATAAGGAGAAGGGGACGACAGAGATGGTTGGATAGTGTTCTCGAAGCTACCAACATGAGTTTGACAAAACTGCGGAAGGCAGTGGAAGACAGAAGTGCCTGGCGTGCTCTGGTCCATGGGGTCACGAAGAGTCGGATGCGACTAAACGACTAAACAACAACAACACCCCTGGTGAGAGGATCAGCAGTTAATAATGAAACAAGTGCAGGGTGGGGCATGCATGCAATGAGAACATTGTCTCATTCTGCCTCAGGTTTTTTTATAATAAGTTTTTTAAATGATTATGGTGACGATAACAGATTTATTGTTCTATACAGTCTGCACAGAAAAGTAACCAGGATATGGAAGGAATGACAATGGTACAATGGGAAATGCCTTTGATTTTTGTGAACTGAAACCATTAAACCCTTAATGTTAGCTTAATGAGGTCCAAATCTTTTGTAGAAGGCTTTAAGGGAATTGACTTCCAAAACGTAGCATAATGGTATTAATTTGGCATAAATGAAACCCTAGAAGCAAAATGCTACCTACTGTTTAGTAATTATTTTTAAACAATAAACTCATTGGCCTTCTACATGCTTTTCAAAATCTTAATGTTATCCATTAGTACACAGATGCTCCTGCTTTTGATACAGTAGCTCTGGGAGCCTGAATGGATCATTAGCTTACCAATTAGCTTGTCTTTATTAAACATCTATTTTATAAACTTTTTAAAAGGGTGGGGGGCTTGTACTGTGTAGGACATTGTGTTGTGTTTTCCAATTCTATCCAGGACCTGAATGCTCCAAACCTACAAAAGAGATTCTAAAAACTGGATGAATGTGATTGGAAGATAATATATGAAAATACAGGCAATAAAGATGCATTTTTCTTTAATAAGCACAAAGGGATCTGATCTCCATAGAGGGCTATGGAGAAAATAAACAGAAGTGAGCTTCCCTGTGTAGCATCAAAAAATAGTCCAGTTATGTGGCAGCCCTATGTTGTGAAATTCCCTCCCCACAGAGGTCCATCTGCCTTCTTCACTATCCAGCTTTCAGCGAATGCTGAAGGCACACCTCTTTATCCCTTTGACACCTGAGATGTTTTAGGACCCACTCTATTTCTGTGACTGCAATTTGTTTTAACTGTACTGCTTCTGAAATTGGAACTCACCCTAGGATCTGCTGTTGGAGGGCAAGTATTCATTTAACAACAATAGGAAGAAGAAGAAATCATCTTAAGCTTAAATGTAAACTAAAACAGTTAACAAATGTGGGTCATAACAACTGGCAGACCAAAATACTGAAATACAGCAGGGACAGCCAGCCGTACCCACAAAATATACAAGTTTGTATTGATAGGTGGCAGTAGCAGCAACAAAAACAACCACCCTCTTGCTTCTGCTGCCTTCTGCCCAACTTAGCTCACACTACTCAGCTCACACTAGAAAGAAGGGCAAAATTACACAACCTCACTGCTAGAACAATATGCTCTCCTCCCACCTCCAATATCACCACATCCTCAAGCCAAAGCAGTGGTGCCCTGGTCCTTGGTGATCGACAGCAGCACTGTTGCAGATACTAATATTGCACAGCTTGAAGTGCCTGAATGCATAAAAACTGGTTCCCGTAGGAGTGAACCATTGTCCAGACCTATAAGATATCATTCAAAACTTCACTAGCAGAACTTTCTTCAAAACAGAACAAAAACATCAAAGATGTCTCCAAATAATTCCATACCTTGTGTATATCCAGCACAGGTTCAGCACCTTATTAGAAATAAAAGATAATTCCAAACAAACCTATAAGCATAGGTCTCTCCTTACAGCCTCCATTTTGCTTGGAGCTGTTGTCTCTCCCTTCAGGTGACACTTTTATACATCTCTACTTGCACAAAGCTTGAGAACAAAGACTCTAAGCACCACCTAGATGGCAAATTTGCAATTCAATAGTCTCCCATGTGATCTAAGGTTAATTACTCATGTGTTAGCTAGCAGAGAATAGCAAGTTTATTACCAACCTATCCAGGAGCTTAGGAAGCTTTTCTTGCTTTTCTTTGGGTTCAAAGTTTATCTTCCAGTTAAACCCTTTCAACAATCCACATAGTCACTCTCCATTTCAGTGTCAATAAAACAATTATATTTAACAAGTACTGTTATAAGTCCATAGGCTGAGAGTGTTACGTTGTTGTTGTTGTGGTGGTGGTGTTTTGTGTTTTGTGTGTGTGTGTGTGTGCAGATCAGCATCTGCCATTGCGTATGTGTATAGCAAATGGGGAATGGTACAGTGAAGATGTTACAAAGAAAAACACAAGCATCATTTTTATAGATCAGTAATTGCTAATTCATTATTATAAACCTTTTATACAACACTGTATTTTTAAAAAATATTTTATAATAACAGCAACAACAATCTAAAGCTGCTTTCTTTGGGGAACACACATATTCTTTCATCTCCTAGCAAAGTGCCCACTACACTTTGCTGAAACTTACATTCTCTTGACTGCAGTGGGTGATTGAAATATTAATGCATTTTGTATTTGTCTAAGGATAATCAAATAGACACTTGCTGCTGAGCTGTGAAATAGCTCTCGCTGCATTTTTATCCAAGCAGTAGTTTCTTCTGAGTTTCCTTGCTGCACTACAACATTATTGATTGGTATTTTGGGGAAGGGGAGGGGAGGGGAGAGGTTTCAGCTTATATCCTGAAGCATGAGCTTTCCTGGAAACTGAGCATGAGAGGGGGGAAAGTTGATAGACTATTTTTCCTATAGTACCTTTCCTTCAGCTCATTGTGCTTGAGGACTGCCTCAAGCACACCCTTTCCACATTATAGATTACAATGAAGGTGGCTGCCAGGGGGGCGGGGAGTTAAGAATGAAAAGGCCTGCCACAAAGGCAGCAAAAGGTAAAGATTAAAAAAGAATCCAACATACCAGCTAGTTCTTTTGTCATTGTAACTGTGGAATCAATCATAGGTCCTTTCAGAAACTGGAAGACCCTGCTGATGTTTTGAAGAGGACATAACACTTTTCAAATATTTAAAAGCATGAAGAAAAAGGATGAGCGGTTGCTTAGCATATCCGCTGAAGAAATGTTTGACATCCATTTAAATATTAGGGGGAAAACAGATACAATGGAACTTAAGGAAGAATAAGATGAACTTGCTATAAAATGTTGATGTACAAAGTGCTCATGTCCATTGTGCCAGTCAGCCAGCCATGCTCTCTTCCACAACACTCCATTCCTGATAACCATTTGAGGCAGGGATGGAAAACCTGCCACTCTCCAGATTTGGGCCTGTGGCTCAGAGGTTGCTTACCCCCAGTATGAAGGCATTGCTATATTGACAAGTTTAGTTTTCTATTCCTTTATTAACGTTCCCGAACATTGAATTCACTCCCCCCCCCCCCACAGATGCTGCTCTCCAGCACCATTTGCATGTTTTGTTCTGGAAAAATCCTAACATCTTACATGCCTTAGTCCTTTCAACCTATTGCATGCCCCCCAGTACTACCCAGATCTCTGGCTTCCTTTGAAGGAAGCCGACTGATAGCATTTTTACAATAGTTGCTTTATTTCCAAATGCTTAAGTAGCAGCAAAGTGGAGTCAACAAGAATTGCTCTACTGTCCAAACAGCTGCACTTCCTCTCTGACCGGAGTTTGATATTCCCCAGTGATCAAAGCAATAGC
This sequence comes from Podarcis filfolensis, assembly GCF_964270895.1. Taxonomy (NCBI): domain Eukaryota; kingdom Metazoa; phylum Chordata; class Lepidosauria; order Squamata; family Lacertidae; genus Podarcis; species Podarcis filfolensis. The sequence continues at coordinate 26,108,934 of NC_139608.1, read as the reverse complement.
ATACTGTCTGGCCACAGCAGCTTTTGAAATGCTATGGTTCCTGCTATAATGCACCATATCAGGGGAGGCCCAAGCCATTGTGCTGCCTGAGGCGAAGGACAAGATGGTGCCTTCCGAGTCTGTGCACAAAATCTAACTAGACAGGTAGTTGAATCTTACTTAGGCTCTCATGAAGGAACATAGCCCCCTTCCACCATACCCTAGAGCAGCGAGTTAGGGGCTATAGGGTAGGCCACATAGCACACCTTTCTAACCACTTTCTGCCCTTCAGAATTTGTCACCGGAGGCAGCTGCCTCACTTTATACTCCAAAATTATTGATAACCTACACTCCAAATTTGTTTCAGTTCATGACATTCTGATTCTCCACCAAGCACTCTCTGTCTCTGCTATTTAGTTGGAAGACAGCTCATGGTTAGTCACATACTGATTTGGCTCTTGTCCATAGGCTCTACCTCTATACAGTGGTACCTCGGGTTAAGAACTTAATTTGTTCTGGAGGTCCGTTCTTAATCTGAAATTGTTCTTAACCTGAGGTACCACTTTAGCTAATAGGGCCTCCGGCTGCTGCCGCGCCGCTGCTGCGCGATTTCTGTTCTCATCCTGAAGCAAAGTTTTTAACCTGAGGTAATATTTCTGGGTTAGCAGAGTCTGTAACCTGAAACATCTGTATCCTGAAGCATCTGTAACCTGAGGTACCACTGTACACATATCCCATATTGGTACAGCATGGGATTCTTAATCCCAGGGTGGTGGGCTTGAGTGCCATGTTGGACAAAAAGATTTCTGCATTGCAGGGGGTTGGACTAGATCAGTGTTCCCCAACCTTGGGCCTCCAGCTGTTTTTGGACTACAGTTCCCATCATCCTTGACCACTGGTCTTGCTAGCGAGGGATGATGGGAGTTGTAGTCCAAAAACAGCTGGAGGCCCAAGCTTGGGGAACACTGGACTAGATGACCCTTGTGGTCCCTTCCAACTCTACAATTCTATGATTCTATACATACAGTGAAGAGGGTTTATTTCCACCTGCAAGCGCATGCTCAGTTCTTCTGGGCAATGTCTCTTTACATTTCCACTGAAAGCAATAGAAACTCATTCCCACGTGGGGGAACCAGAGTATAGGAAACGCCTCAAGACTATGTTCCTGTGGTTTTTCTGTGTTGACCTCCGGCTTGTTTCCAAAGCTTGGCTTGGCAGTATTCAAGCATTTAAAGAAGGACTGGATGCACCACCCAGTGAATGCAGTTATTCTGAAGTTGAAGAGGGACATTCATCTTTCCTTTGGCAAGCTCAGCTAGGCTACTCTAACCATACTTCGGTGGAATTATATTTCTAGCACCCTCTGGATAACAGAAACATATTCTGTTTGCAATGAGGACGCCACAGAGTGCCCCAAAGGCTTGAAGTAAGCATTGAGTAGGAATGCTGCTAAGATCCTTTAACACCATTTCAACATTAAATTAATGCACATACAAAGTGACATGTTATCTTGAGCACATTTGTCTCTCCTTGTGCACTGCTTTTACAGGAAGTAGTACAATATTTGTGTTAATGTTCTCCATACCACACATGAGCACCTACCTTTCCATAAGCACTAAATCTATGGAAGAAGAATTAGACTAACATTTAAGGGATGGAACATTTTCTTTAGACCTTGTACAGAATCAAGATGAAGCGTGCTTGAAAGAGGCAAGCAAAAGCAAAATAATTTTTTCCCCAAACATGTTTAACTATGGCCACAGAACAAAAGAAAAAAAAGATGGCCTTTGATAAACTTTTGAGATTACTTTTCCCCCCCTTTGCTACAAAACACTATCAGCTCCAAGGGCATCAAGAACATAAGTGAGATTTAGAATACAGTTTAAATAAGATTCACCTCTAGATTGATCAGTACACGGTAGAAGCCAATTGCATCATCGTTTTTTAATTAGATGGTTTCAGATATGAGTCTTTGAAAAAGGCAATAAAACCTTGGGGGTTTAATTGGTTTTCGAGTCATGTAAAACTAACATTATAAAAGCTAGGGCATAATACAGAGTGTGCAAATGTGGCATTTCAGGGGATTCTACTGAATTTAAAATGCTGACGGTGGTAGACAGACGATATTTGCAGTGAACCTAAAGCTACAAACAGATGAAGATGTAAAGAGGCCCCTGTGTTTATGAAACTGCTTGACTCTTTGTTTTTGTTTTTGAGCAACTGGAGGAAATGAGAAGCTTTTACTTTGAAGCCAACTTGCCTCATTATTTTAGACAGAAAATCTGCTAGAAGTGCAAAAAAAGAAGTGAAATTATTTATTAACATCACTATGTATTTTCAGTGGGAAGCTGGTAATCTGTTTCAATAAAGGGAATATTCATAATGAAATCAAGTTGTTGGTCATAAATTTCAACCATTTTTTTTTATTAAAAAAAGCCCACAAAGCTACATTTTCTTAAGTGTGGGGAAATAGCAGGTGCTTCCTTATTGTGCACAGTTAAAAGCTTCTCAAAAGAGCACGAGGCCTTTATTAAAGGGAAAACCCACTCAGCTGTTAATTAGACATCAGACCCAGCACCTTCTGTAAGGGAATTAGAATATCAACTGGTAGAAATGAGGGGGGTGGAGTCTTCAAATTAGGCCAAGGTAAAGGAGGTAGAGCTGTGTATAGTCTGTGAGAGGGGGTGCTATTGAGGCAGGGAAGCTGAGGGCTACAAAATCAGCATATGCTATGGATTTCTGGATTGGACCCAAAAGCTTACCTGATCCAGCTTCTGGCAGGGGCAGCAGTTTGGAGTGTGGGTTGTGTGATGCTACTGTCTTCTTGATAGCAGCACCATTGCATCACTTACCAGGATGGTGCTGGGTTTAGTCAAGGTGATATTAAGGTCAGGGCTACCCCATGCTTTGACTCACATGCCTCTGTCCTCACCACCCCATTGACCTATCCCATCCTGGTGAGTGCCTATGATTTGCTGTTAGGAGGGCAGGAGCACCTCACCACCCCAACCACTCTGAGTCTATGATTTCCTACAGTATCTGACCAAACAGATACCCTTGGAAAGCCCACATGCAGGATCTCAGGGCAACAAGCTTCTCCCACTGCTGTTCCTCAACCAAGGGTGTTCAGAGGCACACCGACTCTGATCATGAAAGTCGTAGTTCATGACTTAGTCATGACTTGTTATCTGGATGGGGAGATCTAGGAGCTTCCCCACCTCTTGTATAAGGCAATCTGGAACCCTGAAAAGTTGGTGTCTGGATTGCACAGAGAGAGTCCTGTGCTTATACAGTTGTTCTGACATAGGTTTTCTGCAGCCACTTGACTAATAGTGTGTAGGTCTGCTCTCCCAATACACATCATGCTTGTATCACCAAGGCAGTGGTCTAGTTAGCACAGCATGGCTTTCTAAATAGGTGGTGCAGAATGCAAGAAGATTCCCTAAGTAGATTTTTGTTAAGTCAAAAAGTCTGGGAGAGGAAAGTAATATGTAACTAGTGGGCCACATTCTGCAGAAGAATAACTCTGATCCTAAACATCTGTTGCCTTACGGCCATGCTCATTTCTGAGAAAGGCTTTGGGAGTAAACTCTGAGGAAAAACCCATACCAACTGCCTTGTAGGACACCTTCAGGAGAAGAAAAGGCTAAGGAGTAAACCCTACATCAGGCATGGCCAAACTTGGCCCTCCAGCTGTTTTGGGACTACAATTCCCATCATTCCTGATCACTGGTCCTGTTAGGTAGGGATGATGGGAGTTGTAGTCCCAAAACAGCTGGAGGGCCAAGTTTGGCCATGCCTGCCCTACACAAATCCAGAGTGGAGTCCCTAAGACAGTGGGATGGCATCTTGTACGCCTCCTTCTGGCAACTCTTGCAGCCAAGCTAGTGCCAAATGTATTGCTCTGCTTTTCTTTGGACTACATCAGTGAGGCTGAGAGGGGGTCTTGTTGTCTAGGCAGCCCAGCAACTCCATACACACTGCCCAGACTTGCACCCCAGAGACATCATTTTGTTTTGTTTTTCATAAGATATTTATTGAAATTTTTAAATAATAAAGAAAAAATATATATAAATAAAAATAAAAAAAGAAAACACACATATAATTACACTCCTTTCTTTCAATAACATATTTCCTTGACTTCCCCACACCTCCCCTTCTTGTATTCCAATTCAATTTTTAGTTCAACAAGTTCTTATCCAAATTTTACCTTATTATATTTAAATCCTTTTAATTAACCAATTTTAGCATAAACCTCATTCTTTATGTATCAGTACTTATTCTTAATATCTTTTTCTAAGATCGACCCCAATTCC